>NC_059169.1:43466101-43548601 GCF_019923935.1 Bubalus bubalis | reverse complement strand
GAAAGGTGCTTTTGGTTTTCAGCTTCATCTGTCAATTTCACAGTAGTTAAAACAATTGTACTTGTTTAATATTCTGAAACTGTAGCATAAGACACTAGCAACAATGATAATGTAAAAAAATTTAAGGAAAGTTTAAAACATGGCTTCTACAGGAACAAAACAGATTTTGATATGCTGAAGTTATCACACAAATTTCTAGGGATATTTGCCAAAAGGCACAAGAATAAATGGTAATAGATAAGGAAGAGTCAGAGGAAAGCATCATACTCAGTTCTCCAGAACAGGTGGGCAATATTTCCTCTAAAATATGTTCAAAATACTATCAGGTTTTTATGCATTTAAACATAATACCCATGAGTTCCATATTGACCTTTCATCTAATGTGCTATATATACTTCTCCAAATTAGTTCCAGTATCTTTAGAATTTACCTGAGCTTTGCTGTCATCTTACCGGTCCTGCAAACAGGGCTGAATGATGTGTTAAATCATTCCATCAAGTTGATGAAGGAATTCAAACTGCTTCAAGCACAAGAGACAAGGGGGCTATTACTCTTGCTTCTTAACCCATAACATAGCATTCAAAGCAGTATCAGTCCCTCATCTATCAAATGAAAAGAAAGCCCTGTGTGTTGGCAAAAGTGCAGGGGCACACATATGCACATAAAAGTTTCAATAAAAGCAGATGGTGAATATTAGGCAAGAATGAAAATATATTTTTAAAGTTATATTTTCCTTTTTTTATTAAGCTCTTAAAAAAGATTCTACTTTATATTTCAGAATAGAAAAATGTTCCAAAGTACTAGGTTGAAACATAAGAGATTGTAGATATTTTCCTGTTTTGTTCTACAAAAATAACATCACATTAAGTTTATCTGCAGAAACTCGCATTTATATTTTGCTATTAATTTTGATAAAAAGGCTCTCTGAGTCATTGAACTTGTAATGACCTAATTTTTGTACATTTATAAATATGCCTACTCAGCGAAGGAAGGAAGGACAGTGTTTTATAATTCTTTTAGAAACAGATACACTTGTCCACTTACAAAATAAAAATGTACAAAAGAAAGATTGTTTCAGCTCCACTAAAAATATCAGATATAAGTCAATATTTCCAAAATGAAGTTTCATTTTGGAGCTAATTCTCAAATAAACATACAGGAGAATGTGCACATTTCCTTTGGATCATTTCCATACCAGATTATGTAAAATTTCTAACTGAAAATAGAAGAAATAGAAATCATGGCTTAGACAATATGCAAATAAATTGCAAAATTAGAAATAGTTGATTCATTAAGCCAATAAATACTTTCAATGAAGGAAATAAAATAGTCATTTATAATAACCATAAATAAATAATTACATGAAGCAGATTTACAGGTGGAACTAATATGTTAACCTGGGCTTCCCTGGTGGCTGAGCGGTACAGAATCCACCTGCCAATGCAGGAGATGCAGGTTTGATCTCTGCTTTGGGAAGATCCCCTGGAGAAGGAAATGACAACCCACTCCAGTATTCTTGTCTGGGAAAAATCCCATGGACAGAGGAACCTGGCCGGCTACATACAGTCCATGGCATGGGGTCACAAAAGAGTGGGACACGACTTAGTGACTAAACAAAAACAATAACAATCTACTAGTCACTTACTCTCTATCTCACTTTTAATGCTATAAAAATATTACCTATTGGCATGACTACATAAAAATATTTCTTAAACAGTGAGGAAGTGAGTCACTCTGTGCCTATCAAAAGAGCTCAAAAAAATAAAGCTGAGTAAGTGGAGTAATTAATAGTCTATTCTGTTTTCTCCATGGGGAAAAGACATTTCATCTGACCAAGTAAAAGCAAAGCTACTATAGTAAGTAAAATTATTATAAATGTAATTATTATTTATAATGTATCCAAAAATAAATATTAATACTCTCTAATTGATTGCTTTGGCATCTAATTCATGAAAATTATCTGCAAGTAGTAATATACTTCAGCTTTCTAAGTATCCAAAAAAGTTACCTAAACCTTAAGTTATGGATGTTCTGGAGTAGCAACTGACATCTTCATCATCAATACATCCTATTTCTTTTAGTAAAGTTCATATTAATTATGTAATAATAAATTCCTGGAAAATGTAAATTTTATTCTAGGTAACATTGAGGTAGTTAATTTCACAAGTGGCCCACATAACATTATCAAAATATGGAAATTTCCAAAGAAAAGGGCTTTTCGCTCCATGCAGGTCTATATAGTCAGACGAATTACTACTGGGTTCAGATTTTTCATACATGTGTGTGATATTTACTATAAATTAATTTGTATAATGTCAATCTAGAATTCAAAATAGAAAGTCATTTTTGAAGATAATCCAAAAATTATAATTTTTAAGTAATGAAAAATGTACAAAAGGAAATATATTTCAAAAAATTAATTTCCACAAACAGGAGAAAAGTGATGGTAGTCATTTAAAAAGGATGTTGTGTAGGAAAATGGTCCACAAGGTTGGATGCTAAGAATACAACATTAATAACAGGATATTTCAATATGGCCCATCTGCTAACTACTTCATTGCCTCTAATGCTCTGTCTTCAAATTCAGAATATCAGAATGAGAACCTTCCAAACAAGTCTGTTAACCATTGGAAATCTTGAACACCGCCCATGAAGAAGATACAACAAAAGAATATGTGACATAAGAAATGTTTTATAGCCTGAAGCAAATCCCCTGTGTTTCTGGCTTCATCTTAAATTATTCCTGCTTCTAAAATGGCAGAATTCACTGGGGTCGCAAAGAATCGGACAAGACTGAATGACTGAGTACGCTAATGAAAGAAAGTTTTCATATTTTTTTGAAAACAAATAAAGGGAAAAGACTCAATTATGGGGAAAATTAGAATATATATGAATAAAAATTTTGTGAAATAGTAGCAGAAAGAGAAAAAAGAAAGGGCAATTTTGTATTTCATATGGTTCATTTCACATATCTGACATGCAGTAAATATTTACCTATTGATTATATCATTTTGGTTTATTTAATCCAGGACTGAAATACACTAATGTAGATTAAGTATTCAGTACTTAGTTCCAATTATATGTGCTCACTTTTTCTATAATTGGGGGAAAAACAGCTAATACTGTAGCATACGGTATCTAATGTGTAGCATACATTTACTTTTTGGAAAACAAAAAATTAGATAGATTCCAAAATAATAAAAATGTGCAGAGGGAATTATATGTATGGTACGAAGCATGCTCAAAAATGTTTTGGAAATAACAATTCAAACAATTTGATAAACCAGGGAACAAATTATGCATGAGAGTTATCACTGAAAATCAGCACCAGTGACAGATTTGGGGGGAATAGAGAGAGATGCAGCATAAAGAAACAGAGAGCCTGGTTGTAGAATTTCAATGCCCTGGGCATATAGCCAGAAACAAACTGACTTGAAAAGATGCATAAACCCATTGCCCAAGACATGGAAGCAACCTAGATGCCCATCAACAGAGGAATGGATAAAGATGTGGTACATATATACAATGGAATCTCTGTTGTTTAGCACTAAGTTGTGTCTGACTCTTTGGGACCCCGTGGACTGTAGCCAACCAGGCTCTGTCCATGGGATTTTTTTCAGGCAAGAATACTGCAGTGGGTTTCCACTTCCTCCTCCAAGGGATCTTCCTGACCCAGGGATCAAACCCAGAATTAGCTGGCAGATTCTTTACCCCTGAGCCACAGGGAAGCCCTTACAATGGAATATTATTCAACCATAAAAATATGAAATAATATCATTTGTAGAACATGGATGGGCTTAGAGATCATATTAAGTGAAGTAAGCCAGACAGAAAGATATATATCTTATGATATGTCACTTATATGTGGATCTAAAAAAAATGATACTAATGAATTTATTTAAAAAGCAGAAAGACTCACAGACCATAGAAAGCAAACTTATGTGTTACTAAAAGGGAAAAGGTTGGGGGAGGGATAAATCAGGATTTGGGGAATAACAGACACTATTTTATATAAAATAGATAAGCAACAAGGTCCTACGATATAGCACAGGAAACTATATTCAGTATTTTATAAAAATCTATAGTGGAAAGTATCTGAGAAATGTATTACATATATATGTAACTCTTTCATTGTTTCATATATATAAAGCAGAATTACTTTGTCACACACCAGAAACTAACACAACATTGTAAAACAACTATACTTCAATTAAAAAAAAAATGAAAACATCAGTTAGTCCTATCTATTTCACTAATTTTAGACTGAGGGCAAAAATCAGCAATGTTTTTTAAAATCCAGAAGGTCTAGAGAACTTGGAGTATGTTTGGAAAAGTTAGAAGACATAAAACTATTTATGAGGCTACCAGCTGTGTCAAAGATTTCCTCAGGACATATCTTTGATAAACCCCTAATTTTAATCAAAGTTCATACTATTAAAAACATTTCTCCTAATATTTAGGATCACTGAAATAATGTATGCCTATTACTTTTTGATACACTAACTTGTTTTTTCATATTTGTATTTTGAATGTGTTCTAATTAAACTCTTCCTGGATTCAAAAACCCTTTAAAGTGTTTTTATTTTAAAAACTAAGGGGAGAGTTTACTCAGCACTTATTACTTTGAATTCTAATGCCGGTATAGCCACTGATCCTTCAACTAATGGTGACAAATATTCTGTCTAATTGAATAAAGTCAACAACTTTTTAATATTAACATGATTTAAAAATGCTTAAAAGTTACTGATGATTAAGATTTTAGACCATGGTGATTCTCAGCACCCAAATTAATTTTGGTATCTATTTTTAACATCAATGTTTTCTTAAGAATTATTATCTTTCAGATGATTTAAAGTGGTGAGCAGCAAATTTCATTTAAGAAGTTCAAGCCTAAAATGACACAAGCATATAATTAATTTCTCTACAAATGTCTCTAAATGAAGTCACTTGTTTTAATACAGATATGTGTAGTAAGAAAGTTACAGGGCGAGTACAAGGCACATGATGAATGTAGTCATGAAAAAAAAACAATTTTTAATTTAGTAGACCCTATCAATCTAGAAAGCCTATGAATATTTACTAATAATTCAGTATGCTGAAAAATAGAAGAGATGAGATACATACAAAAGATGAGCATCATATAATAAAACTCTTACTATAAGAGTATCAATGTCTATTACAATGTCTATGACCCCATAATTATATTTGAAATTAAGAATGTAATGGTGGCTTCACATCCCTAGGGCAAATATTAAAATAAAATGTACTTTTTAAAATAAAATATGCATTCAGATATTGAAAGACTGTTGGGTTATGACCAAGATCTCTATTCTGAGAGCAAAACAATTTAAAAACTTAACATGTGATAAGATTATAGTGATATAGAAAAAGTTTTTGTGTATATTCACAGCCAGAATATGCTACTGTTTCATCTAGTCAAGGCTATGGGTTTTCCTGTGGTCATGTATAGATGTGAGAGTTGGACTGTGAAGAAGGCTGAGCGCCGAAGAATTGATGTTTTTGAACTGTGGTGTTGGAGAAGACTCTTGAGAGTCACTTGGACTGCAAGGCGATCCAACCAGTCCATTCTGAAGGAGATCAGCCCTGGGATTTCTTTGGAAGGAATGGTGCTAAAGCTGAAACTCCAGTACTTTGGCCACCTCATGCGAAGAGTTGACTCATTGGAAAAGACTCTGATGCTGGGAGGGATTGGGGGCAGGAGGAGAAGGGGACGACAGAGGATGAGATGGCTGGATGGCATCACTGACTCGATGGACGTGAGTCTGAGTGAACTCCGGGAGTTGGTGATGGACAGGGAGGCCTGGCGTGCTGCGATTCATGGGGTCGCAAAGAGTCGAACACGACTGAGCGACTGATCTGATCTGATCATACACATGTATGTTCTAAGGGTTCCATAATTCCACCTTTTGCCTTTCATCTTCACAGTTATTTTAACTTACCTTCACCATCTCTTACAATCTTTTAGCAATTCAGCTCAGATAAATATGCATTCACATAATAGACTGTCTAGTCCTTTTCAAGCAAATGCAGTATACACATGACTCCTCGGAATTTACAATGTAGTACTGAAGCAGACCAGTGAAAAAAGAACTTCCGAATAACAAGGCAAATGTTGTAATGAAAATTTAAGGGACAGGCACACAGGAAAACCAGCAGTAGGATCCCTATAAAAATCTAGTTTTGTATCTCAGGAAGTCAAGATTATAATAATAATAACAAATAGATGATAGGTATATAGACAGATGATGAACAGATAGGCAGATACAACTCATGAATTCTGAAAAAAGAAGCCATTTCAAAAAAGTGTAGTTCAACTCAACTTGAAACATGAGATTTGTAGAAAGCTCCCCACCAAAAATTCCAGGGGACTCATTGTTTCAGTCACATTGTTGATCATGCCTTTAGTGGTCTCTTACCTACCACCTCTGAGCTTTTATATTCACTCTCATACTTGCTTCACCAAGATTCTTCAAGAGAATTAATCACTAATATACTGATATCCACTGTATACTATAAAACATCTCTCATGCATTTTAAGTGAAACTAGCTATGTAGCATCTATGAGAAAACTGTGAAAAGAGTCACTAAAAGCTTTTTCTGTAGGGTTTTTCATTCTATTGCAAGACATTAGTGGAGAATGGCTGCTTAACCCTAGTAATGGATTTTTATATGTAAATATTCTTACTTAAAACTTAAATCCTCTATGAAAAATTTATTACTGTAGATTTTCACAAATCATTTTTTCATTAAATATAAAACCACATGTCAAAATATACATAATGCATTCTATATAACATTTTTCTTCATTGTTGAAGAAGAACTCACAGAAAGATTAGAATTAGACATTTAGAGACAATCTGACCAACTTATGTACTTGTATATATTCCACTCAGCTTCGTGATAGTACTTGGTAGCGAATTTCAAAATTATTAGAAATTGTCTTAATGCTGCTCTCAATAATGCCTACATTTTGACATATTAGAACCTAGTAAAGATTACCATTTTATCATTAATTGCAAAATACAGATAATTTAATTTATATAAATATAGTTTTCTTTCTCCCTGAGGTTTCAGGTGAACTGTATTCATGTGGAAAAGAAAAACATGGTTGTGTAAGCATTTTTACTTTTGGTGAATAATTATTTTTGAGGAAAAAAGGTGTCCCACCTTAACTTAGTCTTTCTGTAAACATTTCTCTCTGTTATTTAAATGTCCAATTGTATTCATTTTCCTTTTTGATATCCAATTAATTGTGCCTTTTGAGTAATAAATTGTTTCCAAAGAAGTAATCCATTCCATAACACTGATTATTTGATAGTCATATCAAAAAAGATATCAAAGTATACAGTCTATGTTATTATTAAAATTTAAAAGTATTAAATTAAGATGATAAAGATATGGCAAGGCCCCAATTGTCCTAATTTAAATTTACCATTTGAAAACATGAATTTGCATCCAACAGCATAAATTTTCAACATGCATGTTAAAATAATATTTCAATTCTTCATGAAAGTATTTCATAAAGTAGGGCATGAAAAGACAAATGTTTGCCTATGGAAACAAGTCACACTGGTACAAATCAAATATAAATAGAAAATGTTCATAGCTTTGCACTATCTGGGCTTATTTGTTGCATGCAGTTTAGAAGCAACTACTAGTACATTGGAAAAGACCATGATGCTGGGAGGGAATGAAGGCAGGAGGAGAAGAGGGCAGCAGAGCATGATATGGTTGGATGGCATCACTGACTCAATGGACATGAACTTGGGACAACTCTGGGAGATAGAGAGGCCTGGAATGCTGCAGTCCAAGGGGTCACAAAGAGTCAGATACAACTTAGTGACTGAACAACAATACTAGTACATTGGTTGATAATCTTCACTGTATTTCTTGATTGACCAAATGACCCTCTCTTTTATTCCAAAAAATACTCATAGTAATCCTTTGTATATTGTCCATGCTCTAATATGCTAAGTAAAAGGACAATAGACCCTGAAGACATGGAGGAAGACAAACTGTAGACCTTCAGGAATTGAGATAACAATTAAAACAAAAAAATTCTCTTTTTCTAAATGTACTGGGAAATAAATGAACACTTACCTGTTGTTTAAGAGAATCACAGCAGCTCTTCATTCATATTTCTTTTTTTTGTTGAGTAGACTTAATTTTTACTTAATGTTAATATTATAGGCTTTTAAAATGCTTCTATACCCTTTTATAATGTAATTTAGAAATATACTTTATTCTGTGATTAAAACCTAGTTCATATGTCGAGCAGGAAAAACAGACCTCATAATCATATATTACCTTTTTCAATATGCATCCTTTTCGACTCATGTCCCATGTCATGACCAGCCAAATCTCCCTCTTTGGGCCCAGGGAGTACATTTGGTGACAAACCCATCAGCATCTGGTTCATGGACAACCCATTCTGATGGACAGCTGTCAAGACCGAAACAAAAGATAAAAGAATAAAACACCATAATACACAATATTCAAATAACCTATTTAAACTCTTTTGGAAGCAGAAATAAATAAAATATCATGGTCTAACTTTAAAATTATAATCTAAGTTGAACACCATGAGGACTGATAACTAAGATAATTCCTAAGGACAAGCAGAAATATATTGAAAATGAAACTATTTTATCCTCTATTTATCTCAAAAAATAGGTATATTTTTTAATCTAGAATTCTTTTGAGTGGTCATGCCACTATAACCATTACCAATGAACTATTCAGGCTTTATCTAATGTAACACATCCTCTCCTGAGCCTTCTGTAACTGCAAAAATAACCTTCTGTAACTGCAAAAACTAGTCTTAAAGCTAGAACACTCTAAGTCTATAAAGTTAAAATATAATTTAGAATAGTTTTAGAGGCATGAGAGGGCAAATAGAGTTTTCAACAAGTTAAGGAACTGAAATAGCACTGAAATTCAATATTCATATTCTATTCTAGTCAATGGGCTTCCCCAGTGGCTCAGAGGTAAAGAATCCGCCTGCAATACAAGAGACGTGAGTTTGATCCCTGGATTGGGAAGATTCCCTGGAGGAGGAAGTGGCCACCCATTGCAGTTTTCATAGACAGCATATCCTGAAGGGCTATAGCCCATGGGGTCACAAAGTGTTGGAAATGACTGAAGCAATGGAACATGCACACACACAGCCTAGGAGACAAAACCCTAAGTTTAAGAGATATCAAAGTACTTCTTTAAACATTTGATTTGGAACTCAAATTTAAAAATAAAACTGCCCATTAATATCTATTACATGGTTGAATGATTTAAAACAATAATTTCTTTCTTGAATTATTAAGAGTAATCTGTCACTACTGACAGGATAAAGCAAGTGACCAAATACCCTTATGATCTCAATCCAATCAATATATTTCTTAATAAATTGCCTATGAAAATCTTGGTTTTGTGAAAAATTTTGAAGAAAAGTCATTCCATAAAACCTTACTTTCACTGAAAAAAAAACATTTTAAAAATATGTAGAATAATTTGGAGAAGGACATGGCAACCCACTCCAGTATTTTTGCCTGGAGAATCCAATGGACAGAGGAGCCTGGCGGGCTACAGTCCATGGGTTTGCAGAGTCAGGCATGACTGAGCAATTAACAATAACCCACAACTTTACTCTTAATTTTCTTGATCATGAGGACAAGGATTAAATATCTGAAAATGTGATCACAAAATAAAGTATGAAAGTATTAACCTACTTCTTAGAATTTTATAAAAATAACATGTGAAGATAATATGCATTATTGACTGTTACTAATTCAAATCCTAAAGTTTGACCAATTTCAAACTCTTCAATCTATTGATCATCTGAATGATTATGAAATGTGTTTTTCTCAAAACAGTTATTTTGAATCTATTTCTTTTATCCCTCTTTGTCAATGCAAGGATGAAGTTTAAAAATTGTAAATTTTTAAAAACTGGCAAGGATGGAATTGAAGGAATGAAGAGGAATAATTTGTACACAGTATATATGGATACTAGATATTTGAGAGTTGGAGGCATTTACTTCAGAAACTAATCTAGAAGGTTATTTACTTTCTCTAACTGTTTCATAGCTCAAATCTTTATGTGTGGCATCAAAAAGAGGGAGTTTATATCAGAATTGTTAATGTACTACCATACCTCATGCTATTGCAAACTGGGAAACATAATTTTGAGACATGGCTATTGCTACAGAGCTTCAGAACATGATACATCTGAGATCTCTTCAGAATGAGGGTATTTTGATTAGAAAAGCCAGCTGCACCTAATAAAGTTTAAAATGGTGACAAGTGGAAGAATGACACCTACGAATTCTGTCCGAGGAGCTCTCAGTCCGAGCTGGAGAGCTGGACACACTGCTGCTGCGGTGTGATGATGGGTGGCTGCCAGGCCTTCGGCCCTCCTCCAGGGAGGGGGCGGGTGATGGGCTGTCGGGAACACGCTCCTATACCGCCAGGGGAGGGTGGGGGGAAGAAAAGAGGTAAATACATTGGACCCTTGCTTAAGCAATGTTGGTTTTTCTTAATGCTACAGAAATGTGAAGACACTTTTTTCCAGCAACATTTAACTGCATTAAAAGACACATTTATTTTTTAAATTTTTAAAAACTTTTATTTTGTATTGGGATATAGCTGAAGAGCAATGTTATGATAGTTTGAGGTGAATAGCAAAAGGATTCAGCCATACATATATACACGTATCCATCCTTCTCCAAATCCCCCTCCCATTCAGGCTGCCACATAACATTGAGCAGAGTTCCATTCAGTAGGCTCTCCTTGGTTATCCATTCTAAATATAGCAAGCACTGTGTATATGTTCATCCCAAACTACCAATCTTTTCTTTCCTCCCCACCAACAACCATAAGTCTAAGTAAGAAAAGAATAGAAATAAAATAGGTGGACACCATTGTATTATTGACTAATGTAAATCCCCTCTTTGGATAAAAATAGAGGTCAAAAAAGACATCCAGTTTAGAACCATTAGACAGCAAAGAATTAACAGAACAAAGCAAGTTTTAATTCTAGACAATTATCATTATAAAAAAAACCTGATACATAGAGTCTATTGATTCAGCAAGTGTCTAGGATCATTTAACACACAAATTATCATAGTGACATCATCAAAATAATACCAGAGGAGCTGTTAACAGCTATTTCATTATGGGACTTCTCTGGATATACTTGGGCAGTCACATTTTAAGGGACCATGGAAATCTATCATTATTTAACATTTGAATAATTTTGATTCTGGTAATTTTCAGACTCCTAGCATCAATGCAACCCACAAATATATTACTGAAAATTCATGAATAATGTATTAGGTGTATCCCAGGGAAATGTGGTATTATATTTCCTGATCCTGTCCTATGTTCACACTCAAGTCCCACTCCATATCTTACCCAAGCCCTGCACCTTCCCAATGAGACCAATGTGCAAATATTGTGTTGGCCAAAAAGTTCATTCAGATTTTTCTGTTGCATCTTACTGAAAAACCCAAACGAACTTTTTGGCCAGCCCAATCTATTGTATAACTGTCTCCACTGAGATATTATAAATGGATTTACAGATTAATAAATAAAATACTCATTTGTTAACATTTGCTTCTTTGAGCAAAGAGATATTTTCACCTTCAGATATGAACACACACTGTCCTTGAAGAACACTCTTCAATAATTCATAAATATTTGGAAGTCTACAAGTCAACTGATACATGATACATAATAAATAATAAGCAAATTATTCCTGATTAGAGTGCAAAAATGCAAATATGACATAAAAGCAGACTGTTTGAAACCAGAAGGTGTTCTAGAATGAAATCAGCCTATAGGAGGCTATTTTCAAAATATCAAAGGCTAATGTAATATAGAAAACAGACAAGCTTAAGGCTTTGTACTAACAGAAAAAGAGTAATGCCTGTCTTCAATCTCAAAAGTTCATTTAACCCATTGATGGTTTGCAAGTCTACTTTCCATTAGAATCACCTGGGAAGTTCCTCAACATGCCTATGCCTGGGCTTTACTCCCTGAGATTCTGGCTTACATGAGTTGAATTGTGTCCCCTCAGAATGACTGAAGTCCTGACCTATGGATACTTATGAATGTGAGCATTTGGAAACAGGGTCTTTGCAGATGAAATTAACTGCAATGAGGCCATACTAAAATAGCATGGCTTCTCCATCAAACAGGACAGATGTCTTCACAAGAGGACATTGTGAAGATATGGGGAAAATGTGAAACAGAGAAAAACTATGAAGGAAAAACATCATGTGAAGATGAGGTAGAGATCTGACCTCTGCAGCTGTAAACCAAAGATTGTTAAAGCTTGCTAGCCACCATCAGGACCTTTGGAGACTCAAGGAAGGATTCTACCCAGAATCTCAGAGGAAGTGTGGTACTGCTGACACCTTGCTTTCAGACTTCTAGACTCCAGAAATATGAGGGTATAAATTTGTTCTTTTAGGCCATCTGGTGGGTGCATTTACCCTGCATCTGCTGTGGGGCCCAGAAACAAATGTTTTTTAAGACTCTCCAGGTGATTTTAACATATATCCAAGATTGAGCATCACTTGTCTCATATGCTTTTAATTTTTCAATCCTACACATTGTCAATAATCATCTTCAACAGTTACATTAAGGCTTCATTCTTGAGAATCATACAAATAAAAAGAAAATAATCCTCAAAAATAGCCAAGCCCTCTTCCAAAATCTAAACATAAAACTGTTTCTCAGTATGTATTCTGTAGAATAAAAAATAGACACAAGAAACTTTACAACAAAGAATTTGCCTGTCAAAAAATATCGTAACAAAAGAAAAGGATAAAAAAGTCAACTAAAGTCTACTCTTTATAGTCGCAATGCATATTTTTAAAATCTATGTCTCAACATGAAAAATGAACACAATTATCAGTAATTTTTTTTCCAAGCTAAATAAATCAAACAAGTTATGCTTCTAAGTAGTCTACATTCTATAGGTCACATTGCAGACAAATGACCTAAATTTCTAAGAAACAAGCACATATATGATTTAAAAGAATGGAGAACCCACATCTGGATGCTAAAAGTTACTGTCCATCTAATTATAATTTAAAAGCAACTGGGATTATAAATCTTTCTTTTTACCATTCACCTTTAGGTTAAACTTAAAACAGCTTCAAACTATGAACTTATTATGTGTTCAGTTTAATGAGTTTTGTCAACCTCTCGACAATTTCTATAACCAAGAAAGACTCCCATGCCCCTTTCCAACCTATTTCTCCCATCCCCATAAGCAACGGAGTTCTATCACCAGAAAGACATTTGGCTGGTTCTAGATTTCACAAAAATTAGCTCATACAGTACCTAATTTTTCATGTCTGCCTTTTTACACAACAAAATATTTGTTAGATTCATTCAGGTTGTTGCATGTATTAATAGTTTATCTTTTTTCTTTCTGAATATATTCATTTGCACATAATGTTCAAAATCTCCAAGTCATGTTTCAACAGTACATGAGCCATGAACTGCCAGGTGTTCAAGCTGTATTTAGAAAAGGCAGAGGAACCACAGATCAAACTGCCAACATCTGTGGGATAATGGAAAAAGCAAGAGAGTTCCAGAAAAACATCTACTTCTGCTTTACTGACTATGCCAAAGCCTTTGACTGTGTGGATCACAACTAACTGTGGAAAATTCTTTAAGAGATAGGAATATCAGACCACCTTACCTACCTCCTGAGAAATCTGTATGCAGGTCAAGAAGCAACATTTATTTATTTTAATTAGAGACTAATTACTTTACTAAATTAAAAAAAATAAAATATGCAAAGCATTCCCCAAAAAATTACAAATTGAAGAAACTCACAAAACAAACAAACCAAAAAAAAGAAGCAACATTTAGAGCCAGACATGGAACAAGACTGGTTCCAAATTGGGAAAGGAGTATGTCAAGTCTGTATATTGTCACCACACTTATTTAACTTATATGCAGAGGACATCATGAGAAACACTGGACTGGATGAAGCAAAAGCTGGAATCAAGATTGCCAGGAGAAATACCAATAACTTCAGATATGTAGATGACACCATTCTTAGGACAGAAATCGAGGAGGGACTAAAGAGCTTCTTGATGAAAGTCAAAGAGTAGAGTGAAAAAGTAGGCTTAAAACTCAACATTCAAAAAACGAAGATCATGGCATTAGGTCCCATCACTTCATGGCAAATAGATGGGGAGATTATGGAAACAGTGACTTAATTTTCTTGGGCTCCAATGTCACTGCAGATGGTGACTGCAGCCATGAAGTTAAAAGACACTTGCTCCTTGGAAGAAAAGCTATGACAAACCTAGACAGCATATTAAAAAGCAGAGATACTACTTTGCCAACAAAGGTCTGTATAGTCAAGGCTATCGTTTTCCAGTAGTCATGTATGGACGTGAGAGTTGGACCACAAAGAAGACTGAGCATGAAAGAGTTGTTACTTTTGAACTGTGGTGTTGGAGATTCTTGAGAGCCCCTTGGACTGCAAGGAGATCAAACCAGTCAATCTTAAAGGAAATCAACCCTGAATATTCATTGGAAGGACTAATGCCGAAGCTGAAGCACCAATACTTGGGCCACCTTATGTGAAGAACTGACTCATTGGAAAGACCCAGATACTGGGAAAGATTAAAGACAGGAGGACAAGGGGATAACAGAGGATGAGATGGTTGGATGGCATCACTAACTCAATGGACATGAGTTTGAGTAAGCTCCAGGAGTTGGTGATGGACAGGGAAGCCTGGTGTGTTGCAGTCCATGAGATTGTAAAGAGTTGGACAGGACTGAGTGACTGAACTGAACCGAACCACAGTTTTTAATTTAAAAAAGGCAATAAAGTTCACATCAAGTCTCTGAAATCACAAATCAAAGGGTAACTTGGCTTCTGTGTAGCACTCAAAGGCTGGAGTTTGTGTCATTTTTGGAGTAGCTGTGCATTTATTATAAAGTATGGATTTATAAAACTGTATAGAAGAACTCCTTTTTAGTCTGTATAAATGTCTATATAAGTAATCTATGCTGTAGTTAATTGCACACATGACCAGATACACACTATATAGACTCTAACCTTTATTTCTCTAATAAAGAGGTATCTAAGTTTGTCTAAGTTTTAAGCTAATTTCTACTACATCTAAATCTTAATAATTAGATTATGCAGAAATACATGGTATATATTAAACAAAGAACATCAATATATTTTTATACAAATAATATTTTCTAAATTAGCCACTCTATTTTATTCAAAAGTTCACTCACGTCAATGTTTATCCATCCAAACATTTTAATACTCCTTCTAATAATTATGTAACTGATCACATTTTCAGTGGAATGTGTTTGGCCAAACAGAGATAAAGTGCAATCTTGGAATAAATCAACCCCTTTAAAATCATTTTGCAAGTATGAGTTTTCCTGTCATAAGAAATTATCAGTGGCACTAATGGAAAGCATGAGAAACTGATTTTTTTCCCTGAGATATTTAGCTCATAAAGTACTAAAATATTTAATGCACAAAACTCTAGTAACAATGGTTGTGTCATTGAAGAGTTACTTATTTTCCACATGGGGTAAACAATTATTTCATTAGTCAATGTATTTAATTGTAAAAGTTTTCTTGGATGATTCTTTTCATTCATGCATTATTCATTTATTCACTTACACATTCATAACACTCTAAAAGTCATATAATAAACTAAGTAAAAAATAAGCTGGATTAAAATCTTAATGTAAAATACATCTTAAAACATAATTTAAGGCTTAGGCAACATAGGTGAAATTGTAGTATTTATTATAGCTTTAGCTTATTTTTACTTTAATTGCTTTTTTTGTCTAGGAACAAAGGATGCAAAGACAATATTTAATACTTTTACTTAAAGAAATATTTTAATTTATGCAAATTTTATGCTTTTAAAGCTTAAGTATTCAATTGAAAGTTTCTATAAACTGAGACACAACATATTCAGTCATTTTACTTAATGTATAATTTCAATCTTTGGAACATGATGTATTATTCTTTGAAGAATTTCATTAAAGTAAAATCCATTGAGCAAGTAAGATTTGAATACATTGTTGTACAATAAATTAATTTATTTCAACAGCTTAATTCTTTTATCATGTTTATATGCTTGCCTTTCCAGAGTATGCTATAAGATGGAGAATAATGGAGACAGTAAAGAATTGCTTAGGGGAGAATCTCATAATTATTACTGAAACAAAATAGATAATGAGTTTTATTCAGACATAATAAGAAAGAAGCAGTTCAGTGTCTATAGGGAAACTATGTAAACTGGATTTATCATTTCATTTGTGTGAGACCCTTTAACCTCCAAGATGGCCCTGAAGTAGGACAAAGAGGAAGAATATTTAATACTTCAACACGCTGCCTTATAGTCCTGCATCATAGCTTCACCAATCAATAAAACACAATCTTTTGCTGTGTTCTATCTTTATAAAACTAGCCACATTAATAAATGAAAATTTAAGAGGAATACACTCTCACTGGAAAAAAAAGGTCATACTAATAAACTAATGGTAACAGAATAACATAAAGGAAAATCTGCATTTACTGCTTCTGGGTAGAACAACAAGTATTGGTCTATACTACAATTCACAATCAAAGGTGGAGTTTAAAACAATGAATTCTAAAATGCTAAAATAAAAAGTAGTTTGGGATTAATATACACACACTACTATATATGAAATAGATAACCAAAAAGAACCTACCATATAGCACAGGGAACTATACTCAATATTTTGTAATAACATATAAGAAAAAAGAATCAGAAAAAGAATATACAAGCACATACATATATATATAGCTGAATATATACATACATATATATGTAGAGTTGAATCACTTTACTGTATACCTGAAACACAGCACATTTTAAATCAACTGTATGTTAATAAAAATTAAAGTAAAAATTAAATTATAAATATAAGCTGTTCAATATTACACATTTGACTAATTAAACATTAAAAAATGCACTATCTCAGCAGCCTCATCTCCCCCACAAAGTGCATTCTATTTTATCAACTTAAAATATTTTCTTAGCATAAGATTAAATAATCACAGTTCATTTCTCTAAAGGGTTATTTCATTTAACTTTACTTTCTGCTGCTCTCATTTTAATTATCTTCATTTTCGTCACTTCTTCAGTTAGCAATTCCCTTATTGAGTATGTTATAAAATTGGGAAGAAGGAATGTTAAATTTATCTTCATACAACTATTATAGTGTAAAATTGAAGTTGATTAGCATTTTCTAGAACCTAAACTCCTGAGTTTTAAGACAACTCAGACTTCATTCATTCAGAGGTTGCTCACTGAACACTCAATGTACACCAGTGTTCTAGAGTCTGGTTATGTGTAAGTAAACAAAACCAATAAAATTCCTTTCTCTAATGAAGTATATACCATCAGTGAGTAAATATTCTTAGGGAAATCCATAATCATTTACACTGATTGTGATATACAAATTCTCTTCTTCTGGAAAAGTGAACAGAAAGGATAAATAATAGGATTGGGATTCTGCATTCAGGAAAATGTTAAAAAATACTTCTGGAAGACATAACAAACAATTCTAATATACATGCATCTAGTAGAAGATTAGGTAGCCATTATCAAAACTCCAACTTAGACTTCTAAACTGAGGTTTCAAAGGATATTTACATAGCTCTTTTTCATTGTTTTGATGATGATTTTCAGGAAATACTCAATTTTGCTTATGAGTATTTGGGAAATACTCATGGGAAATGGGAAAACGGTAGGGCCCTTGAGTGTAATCATAAACAACTTAACTTTATTCTCCTGCTGTCTCCTCAAACTTATTCAATGTTGATAGGGAACTATATTTTCCCCATATCTATAAGAATTCAGGCAGTCTGGAAATTTCCAGATTCCTATTTGGTAAAACAAATTCCTACAGTCACTTTGAGCAGCAAAAGGCAGTCTTGACTCAAAAGTTATACCTCAGTCTTATGTAATAATAAATATTATCATCTTAATTAAAAGAGAAGTCAAGTAGGTGGAATAGAAGGAAGATAGCAAGGATGAAAAGGTAAGTTCTGAGTCAGCCAGTATTGCCATTAATTGGCATCTCTCTGTTCACGCTGAATGCTTAAAGCCAACTTTTTATCTAGTTAAGGAACTGTGTATGTTCTAAGAGGTCACCACCTCTATGAACTGCTCACAGTTCCTTGATGGGTCTAATTTGACGCTGTTCCTCCATCCTCTAATTTCTGGTATAAGTACATCTGGATGCTTGATTCAAGTTGATATGGCAGCAAGAGTATTTCATAGATGGAGGTGTATGCTTCTACAAGAAGCACTGAGTATCTGCTTGGTTGTATTTTATGATGACAATCAACACTAATAATAATGGCCTAGATTCATCACTTCATTAGGGTTTGCAATTTGAGAAATTGAAATATGTCATTCCATAATCAGAAGATTTCTATGAGCAGAAAGTTTCTCTCATGCATTATTGTGTTAACCTAAAAAGGAGTACATCAAGGCTGTATATTGTCACCCTGCTTATTTAACTTATATGCAGAGTACATCATGAGAAACACTGGGCTGGAAGAAGCACAAGCTGGAATAAAGATTGCCGGGAGAAATATGAATAACCTCAGATATGCAGATGACACCACCCTTATGGCAGAAAGTGAAGAGGAACTAAAAAGTCTCTTGATGAAAGTGAAAGAGGAGAGTGAAAAAGTTGGCTTAAAGCTCAACATTCAGAAAACTAAGATCATGGCATCTGGTCCCATCACTTCATGGGAAATAGATGGGGAAACAGTGGAAACAGTGTCAGACTTTATTTTTTGGCTCCAAAATCACTGCAGATGGTCACTGCAGCCATGAAATTAAAAGACGATTACTCCTTGTAAGGAAAGTTATGACCAACCTAGACAGCACATTAAAAAGCAGAGAGTATTATTCAGCCATTAAAAAGAATACATTTGAATCAGTTCTAATGAGGTGGATGAAACTGGAGCCTATTATCCAGAGTGAAGTAAGCCAGAAAGAAAAACACCAATACAGTATACTAACACATATATATGGAATTTAGAAAGATGGTAACAATAACCCTGTGTACGAGACAGCAAAAGAGACACCGATGTATAGAACAGTCTTATAGACTCTGTGGGAGAGAGAGAGGGTGGGAAGATTTGGGAGAATGGCATTGAAACATGTAAAATATCATGTATGAAATGAGTTGCCAGTCCAGGTTCGATGCACGATACTGGATGCTTGGGGCTGGTGCACTGGGACGACCCAGAGGGATGGAATGGGGAGGGAGGAGGGAGGAGGGTTCAGGATGGGGAACACATGTATACCTGTGGCGGATTCATTTTGATATTTGGCAAATCTAATACAGTTATGTTAAGTTTAAAAATAAAATAAAATTAAAAAAAAAAAAAAAAGCAGAGACATTACTTTGCCAACAAAGGTCCATCTAGTCAAGACTATGGTTTTTCCAGTGGTTGTGTATGGATGTGAGAGTTGGACTGTGAAGAAAGCTGAGCACCAAAGAATTGGTGCTTTTAAACTGTGGTGTTGGAGAAGACTCTTGAGAGTCTTGGACTGCAAGGAGATCCAACCAGTCTATTCTAAAGGAGATCAGCCCCGGGATTTCTTTGGAAGGAATGATGCTAAAGCTGAAACTCCAATATTTTGGCCACCTCATGCGAAGAGTTGACTCATTGGAAAAGACTCTGATGCTGGGAGGGATTGGGGGCAGGAGGAGAAGGGGACGACAGAGGATGAGATGGCTGGATGGCATCACCGACTCGAAGGACATGAGATTGGGTGAACTCCAGGAGTTGATGATGGACAGGGAGGCCTGGCGTGCTGCAATTCATGGGGTCGCAGAGTCGGACACGACTGAGTGACTGAACTGAAGGGACAGTCTGTATGAGGAAGGCAGGGAAATGCTTCATTCCACCCCTCTATCCTTTATTTAAACTTTTTTTTTTTTGTCTTTTAAAATATTCAGGTCCCTAGAATTCTCCAATGGTAAACAATGAGTTTACATTTTAACATTATTATGCACTCATGGATATAAATATGTGTCTTGTATTTCAGTACACTGATATATGGCATCCTTAGTTGGAGTTTTAATACTTTCTCTTCCTTGTTAGCATCCCCTTTTCATATTTAATATCAATACCCAAATAAACACTAAGGGAACATATATAACTGCTTTTCAAAATCCAAGTAAAATTTATACAATATAGTTTTCTTTTCTTAAAAATAATGTATAAAAGTGATCCATACATCTAGAGTTATTCATGGTTGCTCCAAAATAAATTATTCTGTACTCAAAAGCAAATTAGGTAAATAACATTACTGTAAGGTTTTTTAAATCTACTTTGTGAATCCAGTTACTCTGGTTCCAGTTTTTATAATCTATAAACATTTTGAACTTAATGCAAGTAAAGTATTATTTACTGATATAGCATTTAGGGACAAGTTTAGAAAAGATATTACAGAATGGAAAATTTATACACTGCATATAAAAATTTTGAGTGTTTAGTTCTTTAAATGAGAATATCCTAAACTGTCCCTAAGTTCTCTCTCTCTCTGACACACACGCCACACAACAGTGGACTGGTAGAGAAAATTAATTAAAATTAAGTCGTATTTTATGTTCCTAGAAAAATACTGTAATATGGAGCATGAGGAAAGATGTTTATTCAGTAATGTAGAATAATTTGAATGTTGCCAAATGTCTCACAACAATTCTATATTATCATTAAAGAAAAGTGATATAAAAAATACATTTAAATGTCTGCTTTGCATACCACTGAACTACCAACCCCCCAAAAGCAAAATACACTACTTTTGTTATGTAAGAAGAGCTAAACAAGAAAAAGGGAGTGTGAGAGAGAGAGAGGTCTTATTACATTATTGTAATTGTATTTCAAAATCTTGTCATAGGTTCTATATAGAATTATGAACTTATTTTAAACAGATGATTTTGAATACTTTGGAAGAAAATAAACTAGAAATAAGCTGAAGATCGGAGAAGGCAATGGCACCCCACTCCAGTATTCTTGCCTGGAAAATCCCATGGATGGAAGAACCTGATATGCTGTAGTCCATGGGGTTGGTAAGAGTCAGACATGACTGAGCAACTTCACTTTCACTTTTCACTTTCATGCATTGGAGAAGGAAATGGCAACCCACTCCAGAGTTTCTGCCTGGGGAATACCAAGGACGGGGGAGTCTGGTGGGCTTCCGTCTATGGGGTCGTACAGAGTCGGACACAACTGAAACGACTGAGCAGCAGCAGCAGCAAGGTGAAGATAATGTCACTGTAGAAAGGCTTCTAATGATTTTATAACTACCAACTTACTCATTATGACAACCTGATGAGGCAGAATATAATAATCCCCATTGTACAGAAGAGTAAACAAAGACAGGGACGTTAAGTGACTTTTACAAGGTCATAAGACTAGGAGATGGCAGAGCTGGAATATAAACCAAGGAGGCTTCCTCTAGAATTCATATTTTAAACTACTAAAATACATTGCCTTTCTTCTTTAAATTTGTTTTATATTTCAGCAAGAACCATTTAAAAAATCCTTACAATACCATTGTGAATTTATTAAATAAAAGTGAGAAAAATATCGATTCATTCAGGGGGATTGGGGGTTATTTGATGAATGATTCTTAAAGAGAATCAATGAGTAGAGCATTTCAGCCTATTAGGAGTTCTCTAATGACAAGAGGAATTGATCTCTTGATTCATACTATTTGTTTTCCTCAGTGATTTAAGGTAATACAAGTGATACATCCTTTTACAATTTGGAAATGATACAAAGGTGGTATAAATAGCTAATATGATAGTTTGGAATAATAACATTAAAGAGCATCTAAAGAGCCTATAACAATAGACTGGAAAAAATTAATATGGATAAATGCAAATTCCTAATACAAACAAAAGATAAAGAATTAAATTAGTTGCATTTCACATCAAAATCCATGAAATTTACTGAGTCACTCATTCAACTAACAAAAAGTTATGAACTATGACTAAATTTATAAAGTATTGTCCAAGCTAAATTTTATGTTAGTTTGGTCTCTTTTCTGGTGGTTCACTACTAAAACATTATTCAGGAAGGGGTGGTGTGGTGGGAGCTGATTTAAAAAAAAAAAAGAAAGTCAATCATGAGGTCGGATGAAAATCTGTCAGAAGAAATTAGAATATTTGGTCTGGAAAAAGGAAACACCATAGGTACTATATATAATAGAGAACTTAAATATTTAAATGGTTAGAAAACAAAATAATTTGTAGACATTTTCTTCTTAAGAAAATACAACATATAAGTAGAAGCTATTGAGATGAAAATTTTAATCAATGAATAACTTCATCAATCTTAAATTTGCTGAAAACAGAATAGGCTTTCTACAAAACAGATATATAAAAATGGGTAGAGAGTATGCAGGAATGATTTCTCCATCATGGGGGAAGTTGGATTACAAAACATCTAACATTCAAAGACTAAAGTACTCTTCAATAAATTAGAGATCTCTTCAAGAAAATTAGAGATACCAAGGGAACATTTCATGCAAAGATGGGCTCAATAAATAAAGGAAAGAAATGATATGGACCTAACAGAAGCAGAAGATATTAAAAATTGGCAAGAATACACAGAAAAACTGTACAGAAAAGATCTTCATGACACAGATAATCATGATGGTGTGATCACTCACCTAGAGCCAGACATCCTGGAATGTGAAGTCAGGTGGGCCTTAGGAAGCTAGTGGAAGTGATGGAATTCCAGTTGAACTATTTTGAATCCTGAAAGATGATGCTGTGAAAGTATTGCACTCAATATGCCAGCAAAATTGGAAAACTCAGCAGTGGCCATGGGACTGGGAAAGGTCAGTTTTCATTCCAATCCCAAAAAAAGGCAATGCCAAAGAATGCTCAAACTATTGCACAGTTGCACTCATCTCACATGCTAGTAAAGTAATGCTCAAAATTCTCCAAGCCAGGGTTCAACAGTACGTGAACTGTGAACTTCCAGATGTCAAAGCTGTATTTAGAAAAGGCAGAGGAACCAGAGATCAAATTTACAACATCCGATGGTTCATCGAAAAAGCAAGAGAGTTCCAGAAAAACATCTATTTCTGCTTTATTGACTATGCCAAAGCCTTTGACTGTGTGGATCACAATAAACTGTGGAAAATTCTGAAAGAGATGGGCATACCAGACCACCTGACGTGCCTCTTGAGAAACCTGTATGCAGGTCAGGAAGCAACAGTTAGAACTGGACATGGAGGGTGGGACAATTTGGGAGAATGGCATTGAAACATGTATAATATCATATATGAAATGAATCTCCAGTCCAGGTTCGATGCATGATACTGGATTCTTGGGGCTGGTGCACTGGGACGACCCAGAGGGATGGTACGGGGAGGGAGGAGGGAGGAGGGTTCAGGATGGGGAACACATGTATACCTGTGGCGGATTCATGTTGATATATGGCAAAACCAATACAATATTGTAAAGTTAAAAAAAAAAAAAGAAGAACTGGACATGGAACAACAGACTGGTTCCAAATAGGAAAAGGAGTACATCAAGGCTGTATATTGTCACCCTGCTTATTTAACTTATATGCAGAGTACATCATGAGAAATGATGGGCTGGACAAAGCACAAGCTGCAATCGAGATTGCTGGGATAAATATCAATCACCTCAGATATGCAGATGACACCACCCTTATGGCAGAAAGTGAAGAAGAATTAAAGAGCCTCTTGATGAAAGTGAAAGAGGAGATGAAAAAGTTGGTAAAGCTCAACATTCAGAAAACAAAGATCATGGCATCTTGTCCCATCACTTCATGGCAAATAGATGGGGAAACAATGGAAACAGTGGCATCTTTATGGTTTTGGACTCCAAAATCAATGCAGATGGTGGCTGCAGCCATGAAATTAAAAGATGTTTATTCCCTGAAAGAAAAGTTATGACCAGCCTAAACAGCATATTAAAAAGTAGAGACATTACTTTGCCAACAAAGGTCCGTCTAGTCAAGGCTTTGGTTTTTCCAGTGGTCATTTGTGGATGACTATGATGACATGACTATGAGGACTGTGATACATATATATGTATCATATGGTCATGTATGAGTTGGGCTATAAAGACAGCTGAGCTCTGAAGAATTGATGCTTTTGAAATATTGTGTTGGAGAAAACTCTTTAGAGTCCCTTGGACTGCAAGGAGATCCAACCCATCCATCCTAAAGGAAATCAGTCCTGAATATTCATTGGAAGGACTGATGTTGAAGCTGAAACTCCAATACTTTCGCCACATGTTGCGAAGAGCTGACTCATTTGAAAAGACCCTGATGCTGGGAAAGATTGAAGGCAGGAGAAGAATAAGATGACAGAGGATGAGATGGTTGGATGGCATCACCAACTAAATGAGCATGAGTTTGAGTAGGCTCTGGGATTTGGTGATGGACAGGGAGGCCTGTCATGCTGCAGTCCATGGGGTCGCAGAGAGTTGGACACGACTGAGCGACTGAACTGAACTGAACTGAACATTCAAAGCCTCTACTCTTCAAGTTCTGTGAATATTAAACAGTAAACATACATGGATTTCAATCTGATACATAATAGACCAAATCAGAACTTGTAGTAATTTGATATAATCTTACAGACATTTAGCTATTAGGGATTTAATGTAGAATTACTAGTGTGTAAACATCCTATGTCCTTTTCTTCCCTCCTCAAAGTTATTGCACTAATATTTACAGTAGTAGTCCAAAACAATCAACCAGAGAAAATCTAAATTCAATACTTTAGCAGACTCTGTCTTGGAGGCTTTCATTTAAAGCAAATAACCATGTCATATTGGAACTGTCCTCATCTATGTAATTTTCTTTCCTTCAATGCTTTTCTTCTTTTCTTTCAATACCAAGTCCTATTGGTCTATATTGTTTGGGAGTTTAATTTGTGCTGCTTCAATTAACCACAGCCTAAGATTCACATGGGTTTGAGTTCATCAAAACTCAAGGATTGGCCTTTTTTTTTCCTGTGAAAAACAGGTTGGCAAATATTTTATTTAACTCTGCCTCCGTATGTGAAAGTAGTCATGGACATTATGTAAATTGGTGTGGGTCTATGTTCCAAAAAGTTTATTTATGGACACCAAAATTTGAATTCCATATGATATTCATGTGTTATAAAAGAGTTTTCTTCTGATTTTTTCCAACCATTTAAAAATGTAAAGTCATTCTTAACTCCTAGTCCATTACAAAAATTGACAGCAGGGTAGATTTACCCAAGTTCAGCAGCTTGTAGACCCCATTCTAATGCTTGAACCAGTACCTACATTTTCAAAAATAAATTATGAGAAAATCATCATGGTTCTTGTAATTAGTACACAAGGATAACAACTAATATATATATATATATATATATGTAACACTAAGAGCTGTGTTTTTGCTTCTCTTCTGTTCAATAAATTCTTATTGCCAGTTTTATTTAGGTTGAGTTTAAGTTTAATTCTTATCATTACTATAAAAAAAGTAACTAGCACATTCCCATATAGAGATGATCCCTATTTTTTCTTGTTTTATCTTTTTTTTCCAATACAGGTAAATCTTTTTCAGTATTTAACATTTCACTTTTAATTGGCCTTTATATTTAGGATCTTTTCAGGCAACCAAATTGTAGGCTATATTCCAATTACCCACTTGGCCCCACACTATTTGATGTGACATAAGAGTTGATGCTAAAGCTGAAACTCCAGTGCTTTGGCCACCTCATGCAAAGAGTTGACTCATTGGAAAAGACTCTGATGCTGGGAGGGATTGGGGGCAGGAGGAGAATGGACGACAGAAGATGAGATGGCTGGATGGCATCACCGACTCGATGGACATGAGTCTGAGTGATCTCCGGGAGTTGGTGATGGACAGGGAGGCCTGGCGTGCTGCGATTCATGGGATCGCAAACAGTCGGAGACGACTGAGCGACTGAACTGAACTGAACCGAAGAGTTAAACATTTTCTTTGGGGAAAATAAAAATTTCCTCTAAAATAATTTTAATTAATATGTATAATGAGAGTTTTCTAAACACTGCTTCAAATGAGCGAGGTTATAAGAATGCTAAGTTCTCAGTAATAACTAATACCAGAAATGATTGCAAGTTGAATTAATACTGTGATTAACAAATTAACAAATTATCTAGTAGTGAAAAGTCACTCAGGATTTGAAAAAGTTCTCTTCTCAGTTCTTTGACTAATAACAATGTAGCGTTCACTGGCATTCTCTCAAGAAAGGATGTAAGGATGTTTTATTAGTTCATCTGGGTCTCCTATGATATTTGTTATTTTTCTCTGGTAAGGGTACTTCTGAAAATTACATAAGGAACATAAGCCCATCTTTCTTTGGGGCTTCCCAGGTGGCGCTAGCGGTAAAGAACTCACCTGCCAATGCAGGAGACATAAGAGACAGGGATTCCATTCCTCTTTGTTTACAGAGCCACTATTATGTTAAAAAAAATCCTATTTGCATATTACTCAACTTTTTACATAAGTAATAACTAGACCTTTAGAAAATGCATAATACCTTAAAACCATCACAGTATCATACAAGGTATTTCCATAGCCGTAAAAACTCTCCATTCTCTATTCATCCCCTGCTCCCACCCACTAGCCACCACTGATATTTTTAGCAGTGATCTTTAACATTTTACCACCAGGGACCAGTTCTGTGGAAGACAGTTTTTCCACGGATGGGGTTGGGGATAATTTGGGGATGATTCAAGCACATTATATTCATTCTGTACTTTATTATTATTACATTGTGATATGTAATGAAATAAATATACAGCTCTCTATAATGCAGAATAATTGGGAGCCCCAGTTTGCATTCCAGAATTCAGGCAGTAACACGAATGATGGGGAGTGACTGTAAATACAGATGAAGCCTTATTAACTTGCCCCCACTGTGTGTGGGGCCAGGTTCCTAACAGGTCATGTACTGGCTCCTGTCTATGGCCTGGACAGTTGTGAACCGCTGTTTTTAGGATCTCCATAGTTTTGACTTTTTCCAGCGTGTCCTACACTTGAAACCATATAGGGCAAACCCTTTTCAAACTAGCTTCTTTATAACTTAGCACTATGCACTTGAGTTTCTTTTCATGGCTTGATAGCTCATTTCTTTTTAGGTCCTAATAATATTCACTTGTATGATAGTGAGAATTTGGCTAAGCTACTCCCTAGTATTACTGCCTCAGCATCCATTTTATTTGACCAAGTGGACTGCAGGGACCTTAAATTGACACTAGCCCTGTCATGCTAGCGCATGCCAGAGTAATGAACAAATATAAGTTCCTGGTATGATTTCCTCAACAGCCCTTGTGATCAACAGTCTTCTTAGATAAGATCCCTGGGAGGCTTACCAAAACCCTACTCTTTGGTTTGAATCGACCAATCCAACCTTAGCTTGGAAACCCCAAAGTACTCATCCATGGATCCTAATAAGGCATTTGCCTCAGGTCTTGCCTTGCCCTCTCTGTCTGTACTCCATCTTAACCTCCCTGTCCAGTCTCTGGAGGCATGCCAAGTATCAATACTTCCTCCAGGTCCTATGATTAATAAACTCCTCTATTTCAGTTTTTCATATGATCTCTTATTGAACCATGGCTTACCCATTTAATAAATGTTAATTTATTTTTTGGAAACATAGTTGACTTACAATATTGTATTAGTTTCAGGTGTATATCATAGCACCTTGATATTTTTATATATTACTATCCATATAAAATTATTATAAAATATGGACTATATTTTCTGTGTTGTACACCATATGTTTGTTGCATGTTTATTTGTACCCATAATTTGGTACCTCTAACCCCCTTTACCTAGTTGCTCCTTGCCCAACCCTCTTCCCTCAGGTAACCGCTAGTTTGTTTTCTGTTATCTGTGAATCTATTTCTGTTGTGTTTGTTCATTTGTTTTATTTTTTAAGACTCTAAATAAAAGTGAAAAGACACAGTATTTGCCTCTCTTTGTCTGCTTTATTTCACTAAATATAATACTCTCCAGGGTTATTCATGTTGTTACAAATGGTAAAAAACATAGTCATAGCAGATGGATATGCACATTTTTTTTTTATCCAGTCAACTACTGAAGGGCATCTTGGTTGCTTCCAAGTTTTGGCAATTTTGAAAACAACTTCTATAAATGTCCATGTGCAAATTTTTGTGTAGACATCAGTGTTCAACTCTTTTGGGTAAAAATCATATGATTGTATGGTAAGAGCATGTTTAGTTTCATTAGAAACCACCAAACTGGGCATTAAATTCTGCATTCCCACAAGCAATGAATAAAAATTGTAACAAGGCCATTTATGTAAAACATGCTCCAGAGACTCCCCTAAACTCACACGTTTTATATTCAGAAAAACAGGATAATAATTATGTCAAATATGGATAATGCAGTGTGAGGTGTCTTTTACTTAGTTTAAAAATTAATAGTCTATTCTGTCAATGCATTTAAAGTACTTTGATTTAAAAATACATTATAAAGTAATATGAATGAAAAAGTATATACAGATACACACACATTTTAAAATGTAAACATACCTCCCACACACATATACAGAGATAGTCATAGAATTGTGTACATATATACATATGTGATGTTTGTATGTTATCTTCCACTTCCTGTTTATTTTTTAATCTACAAAAAACTTCCAATTTTAATATTTCATTTAGTTTTTTATATCCACACTGTATTATCCATTTTTAGGTATAGAAACAATCAGAAAGATCGAGTTAAATCAAGATGACAGAGCTAGTTAAGTGGCAGAAATATAATTTAACCCTTGTGGTCTTTTGAAAACAAATCAGATACTAATTTCCATACCTCAAGGCTCATAACAAAACACAAATATGCACACATACCCATGAACACAAACATAACCATACTTTCAAGCACATACACAAAATTTGAAATATATCATTTAATACTCTATGTTCATCTCCCTCTTAGTAGATATAATGGAGAACTTTAAGTTAACCAGCCTGCTTAAATATTGTACCCATAGTTCTAATTACTATAAGTGACTTTTTCTTATAATCTATTTACTATATCACTTAGCTTTTTAAAGTTAGAACTACTTGTGGAATAAGAAAAATGGATTGATTGAGTGATGGTGACTTAAGATGATCTTGGTTTTGGCCAAATCAGTCGTATAATTAAACAATTACCTTAATAACAGATGTCTCAACTCTGGATGGGGGACTCTGAACTTGTGCTGCTGCCGCCATATTTGCAATGGTGCTAAGATGGTTCATCTGGCTCATTGCCATGGTGACAGATGCTGGAGGTAGGCTGACAGGAATTAGAGGGTGGGGCATCATCATAAAAGGAAGCTCCAGTCCTGTAAAAAATGCACATGTATCAGCATCTCTCTATTCAAATAGAATGATGAAACACAGTATATCTCACTAATTAAAATGGTTAAGAACATAATCATTGAAAATTGAAGCATTTAAAAATGTTCTAATAATGGCAATCAAAGGAAAAATATTTGTCCTCTTTGTATGCAACAAGGCCCATTTATCACTCAGGGAAATTAAAGTAAAAACTAACCAGTTTGGTGCCATGTTTTATCACTCACCACTCTTCATTGGTTTTTAATACAAATAGTTACTTTTTTGCTACATTATTCTGATCAATCTAATTCTTGTTTTAAATACTATGGTTTTCTTTATCATAATTAACCATCTAAATGTAATATACATTTCAACTACGTCCTATATTTTGCTATCTGATCATTACTTTTTTTTCCCTTTACAGCTATTATTTTTAGTGCTAAAAAATGCCATCGTACCATTTGGCAGAAGGTGGCTCTGCTGAAGATGGTGGAGAGGATGACTAACTGGAAGGCTATGCACTCCAGGTATGCGGGGGTGGGTAACAGAAGCCTTAGATCCCTGGGGTGGGGAAGAGTACAGTGTTTCTTTATCCCAAGAACCATCACTGCTGCCTGTGGGGAATGAATATAAATTATTTGTCTACAGTATTATTCCAAATCTTCTAATGACTAATTTGAAATGATGTTTTAAAAAACATATCACATTTGGAAAGTGGCTAAGTGATTTCTTGGGAAATAAGCTCAAGTAGATAAGTTTCTCCTAAACCATATTTTCCTTTTGTTTTTCTATTTTTTGAATGTAGTTTTTGAAAAATGACATTTCTACAATAGGTAGCCTATTTGTGGGATTTAATACTGTTTGACTAACCAATTTAATATAAAATTGACCTTATTATGTACCTCAAGAATTCATTACCTCTTGGGCCTGAATCACAGTGATAATTATAGAATGCAAAGTTATCCTTGCTTAATGGAATCCTAGTCACTCTTCAGAGTTAAGTTTCCTAACTTAATTCCATGGCAAATGCTAAACATGGAATTATTAAATGCCCAATTTGATTAGGTAGAATACAGAGAACCCAAAGATCACTTTACAAAAGATAATAATATCGAAGCAATAAATTAAATGTATGCATATCAACATCTCCTGTTTTCAATTACAGAGAAACAAGTTTATAATTGTGGCAATACCAATGCCGAAGTCAGAACAGTGCATTTGAGGGCATGCATTTTAAAATTGTGACAGTGTTTTGGATCAAGAGAATCTTGAAACACTTAATAGGATACTCTTTGAAAGATTTTTATATATCATTTTAATGTAGGCATGTTCTTAGATTAAAATATTTTAACATTTATTGCTTAACTGAATCTACTGAATGTACAAACTACCCACTTGAAAGAAATTTTCTGTAATATCCCTGTTGGTTTATGAGTTTCCATTTCTTAAAAAGGAAAAGAAACCATCTTTTCATATAATATGCTTAGAAACAGCAAAATTGGTAAAACTCCAACTTAAATACTTTAGCACTATTTAAAGCCTCATTGTAAAATCTCTACGACATAAATACTTAGTTATTGCCATGATTTTTTTTCCATTTACTTCCTGAAGACAGTTAAGGTTCAATATAAATTCAAACTCATTAGCTCAATACTGTCTGGATCTTAGAGTAAATTGTTCAGAAGTGGGTAATGAAAACTCAATTCAAATTCTTCAGCAATCAAACAAAGAAATTTTATTAAACAATGAAAAGAATCAATTAAAATGAATTCCTATCTTATCTATATTATTTTACAAGAAATCATGACAGTTTTTGGCTTAAAAAAGAAAAAAAAGGGAAGTTTATAGCTTCATACAAAAATGACTCACATAAGAGAAATTTCTCCAACTTGCTACTACATTATGATATAAAAGTTCACTTCTATTTTCACAAATTTATATGTCTTATTTCTCTACTCATGACTTTTCTGATACTTTATAACAAGGTCCTAGTCAAACATGGAGAAGTTTTAAGTATATAAATTTTGAACATATTATGTCAATAAAATATTCAGTGATAAAACTTTTGAAACATTTTCACTTAATATTTCCATTATCAAAGTATGTACAAAAGTCTTCATTACTTATTTACTTTTTATGTTATCAGTTAAAGTTAGAGTTAAAGCATAAACACCAACTATTTGGATATACGCATTGGAATAAATGTTTTTTGAATATGAAAATTGAATTGGAAATTTATAAATAATGAATTATTTTTTCTTTCTATTTCATTTAAAATATCCAAGGATTGCATTTTCACATTAGATCGCATTTTTGAGGTTAATTAACTAATAAATGAAAGAGGGAAAAATTTTCACATTCATTATTTTGGACTGAATTTGAGTTCTGCTTATACCTATTACCTACTTTTGTTTCTCTGTTCAGTTGAGCCAAATTCTTTTATTTACATCTTAATTGCTAGTTAATAAATGGGAAAGAGACATTTTCCAGATATACTTCAGTTTCCCTCTCAAATCAGTAGAGAAGCACTTATTTTTCACATTATCAAGGTATAAAATATAAAGTTAAAATTCTGATTAAGTCCTCCTGATAAGATATTATAGACAAAATACTACCTATTTCCACATCTCTTTTGGATCATGGGATATCAGTCCTTGGGTAAGGGTAAATATCAATCATCCATATGAGAATTTTCCATAGATTGGATTTTCTCACTACATAAAATGCTCCTAGCCATCTCCGCCAATCATCATTTGGTAAATACTCATGATGTTAACTCATTTGGGTAATAAATAGAGCAAACAATTAAGAAACTAAGTCTGATGAAAAATATACAATATATAACCAAGTCAGCTGTAAGTGATTTTTGCATAATTTATAACATCCTGCTCCTCTATTAGCATGAATAAATAAGAATTGAAAATAGGCCATTTCAGAACAAGACATGCCCATATTTATTAAAAGTATAATTTTCAACTGCTTTGCTTTACATCAATATATTTAATGATATAAGCCAGTATCTACATATGAGCCTACACACAAACATGCATATGTATGTATATCTTTGAGATTAAAGTTTATTATTAAGTCTGAATGAAAACTTACAGGAGACAGCAGATTTCCTATATAAGAAAAGTCCTAATGTGGTGAAAGTGAAAGTCACTCAATCGTGTCCAACTCTTTGTGACCTCCTGGACTATACAAGTCCATGGAATTCTCCAGGCCAGAATACTGGAGGGGGTAGCCTTTCCCTTCTCCAGCAGATCTTCCCAACCAAGGAATCGAACCCAGGTCTCCCACATTGCGGGTGGATTCTTTACTAGAAAGCCCAACATGTGGTAAGGGGAGTTGGAGAGAAACAGAAAAGAACTGATTCTTCTCTCCTCTTCCATTCTAGTGGAATCCCATCATTTCTTTAATTTTACACTGGAGTACAAATAAACCTTGACCTAGTCCTAGTATCCTGAAAGAACATATATTCTATAATATGGAGTGGAGGCAAGTGTGCAGAAACTCAGACATTTGATAAATGTATAAAATGATTCCAAACCAAGAAAAATGGTCATGAGCTTGTGAAAAGGCTCAGCACATCTTCTGTTTGATTATTTAGACCTCATATGGATATTTTAATGTGCTGTGGGGGGAAGAATTAAAGGGAGAGACAATCTCCCATACCTAACCCTAAACAGAGATTGTGGAGAAGCACTGGGAGAATCTCATGCTAGACACCTGCTTACACAGGTGGAAATAAATCTGTGCTCTGACTGACAGCAGAACACACAGGCAGCTATTATAGGATGAAATTAAGTAGTGTAACTACAAGCATCAGGCCGGCCAGCTCCTAATGTGTGCGGTTTGGTGTGGTTTGACGGATAAAGAATTAGCAAATGTACCATTTTACCACAACCAGATTAAGTGGGCATATGAATGCAAGAGGAAACATTGAAATTAACACCTGATTACCAATTTTGTCTCTAGCTAAAAGCTATTTATTATGTATTTATACAATTTGAAACAATTTATTTACTCTGCTTAATTATATTGATAGTAAGAATGTATCTATGATTACATATATGCAAATATATGGAACTTATATACAAAAAGTGATTGTGTGTGTTTAGCTTTCCTTTCCTGTAAAAGCTGTGTATTTCTCATGGATAAATAAGATGATTTTAAGGTTTTATTGTTGTTTAGTCACTAAGTTGTGTCCTTTTTGTGACTCCATGGACTGTAGCCTCACCAGACTCCTCTGTCCATGGAAATTCTTCAGGCAAGAATACTGGAGTGTGTGGCCATTACATCTCCAGAAGATCTTCCCTACCCAGGAACTGAACCCGCATCTCCTGCATTGACAAGCAGATTCTTTACCACCGAGCCACATCGGAACCCTGATTCTGCAGTTCAGTGTTACTGAAATTCAAGTTCATAAGGAATACGTATGGGAGATTCCCTGCTTATATCTCTACCCCAACTTTAAGACATAGTTATATTTTCTGAAAATGTAAATAGTTGGATGGATTATCTTAGCCTTTTTGTAACTCAGATACTTTTTTTCTATGTATCCATTTTATATTTTTAAGGTATTATCTGATATATATTTTATGATGGATCTGGTTTACAGAGAAATAGACTACTTTGGGAAGAAACCCATAAATTTTGAAGCTATCTCTACTCTAAAGACAACCAGATTATCAAACAGAACTGATGGATAGCAAATATAAACTTTTCACTCCAACTATGGCCTTCAAATATGCTCTGTCAAGACTCCCTCTTCTACTCCTTAATAACCTTGAGCAGATTTTGAGCATACAAAAATCCATTCTGTTTTACGCTACTCTGCATCCTCCTTTCCATCACTCCCTGCTAGCCCCAGAACCCAGGTAGTTGGAAATCAGAGGGGCTTGGACAGCTTGTCATCCATTCTTCTCCCTTCTCCTGGTAAGAAAAGGGAGGTGTCTTCTCCCATCCAACTGGCCCCTGCTCAAGTTCTGCCCACACTGTCATTGCTATGGCTGTGTTTATTGGTCACTGACATCTGCAATGTGGCAGCTGCCTATATCCAGAGTATCCCCTGATATGTAATGTCTGATCATTTGTCGGCGTCATCTAGCGAGACCTCCTAATTACATAGGTCCTTGACAATGAAAATTTCCTTTAGCTTTGTGCTCTTCTAAGCTCCCTAAGGAGAAGGCATTGGCAACCCATTCCAGTACTCTTGCCTGGAAAATCCCATGGATGGAGGAGCCTGGTAGCCTGCAGTCCATGAGGTTGCTAAGAGTCGGACATGACTGAGCGACTTCACTTTCACTTTTCACTTTCATGCATTGGAGAAGGAAATGGCAACCCACTCCAGTGTTCTTGCCTGGAGAATCCCAGGGACGGTGGAGCCTGGTGGGCTGCTGTCTATGGGGTCGCACAGAGTCTGACACAACTGAAGCAACTTAGCAGAAACAGCAATCTCCCTAAACGTCATGGTATTTTTAAAATTAATTTCTTTATTTTAATTGGAGGGTAATTACTTTACACTATTACAGTGTTTTTTGCCATACTTTGACATGAATCAGCCATAGGTGTATATGTGTTCCCCATCCTGAACCCCCTTCCCAACTCCCTCCCCATCCCATCCCTCAGGGTCATCCCAGTGCACCAGCCCTGAGCACCCTGTCTCATGCAACAGACTTGGACTGGCGATCTATTTCACATATGGTAATATACATGTTTCAGTGCTATTCTCTCAAATCATCCCACCCTTACCTTCTCCCACAGAGTCCAAAAGTCTGTTCTTTACATCTGTGTCTCTTTTGCTGTCTCATATATAGGATCATTGTTACCATCTTTCTAAATTCCATATATATGTGTTAATATACTGTATTGGTGTTTCTCTTTCTGACTTACTTCACTCTGTATAATAGGATCTAGTTTCATCCACCTCATTAGAATTGATTCAAATGCATTCTTTGTAATAGCTGAGTAATATTCCATTGTGTATATGTACCACAGCTTTTTTATCCATTTGTCTGCCAATGGACATCTAGATTGTTTCCATGTCCTAGCTATTGTAAACAGTGCTGCAAGGAACATTGGGGTACATGTGTCTCTTTCATTTCTGGTTTCCTCGGTGTGTATGCCCAGCAGTGGGATTTCTGGGTCATATGGGAGTTCTATTTCCAGGTTTTTAAGGAATCTTCACACTGTTCTCCGGAGAAGGCAATGGCAACTCACTCCAGTACTCTTGCCTGGAAAATCCCATGGACGGAGGAGCCTGGTGGGCTGCAGTCCATGGGGTTGCTAGTAGTCGGACACGACTGAGCGACTTTACTTTCACTTTTCACTTTCATGCATTGGAGAAGGAAATGGCAACCCACTCCAGTGTTCTTGCCTGGAGAATCCCAGGGACGGGGGAGCCTGGTGGGCTTCCGCCTATGGGGTCGCACAGAGTCAGACACGGCTGAAGCGACTTAGCAGCAGCAGCAGCACACTGATCTCCATAGTGGCTGTACTAGTTTGCATTCCCCCCAGCAGTGTAATAGGGTTCCTTTTTCTCCACACCCTCTCCAGCATTTAGTGATTGTAGACTTTTTGATAGCAGCCATTCTGACCAGTGTTTGATGGTACCTCATTGTGATTTTGATTTGCATTTCTCTGATAATGAGTGATGTTGAGCATCTTTTCATGTGTTTGTTAGCCATCTGTATGTCTTCTTTGGAGAAATGTCTGTTTAGTTCTCGGGCCCATTTTTTGATTGGGTTGTTTATTTTTCTGGAATTGAGCTGCATGGGCTGCTTGTATATTTTTGAGATTAATTCTTTGTCAGTTGCTTCATTTGCTATTATTTTCTCCCATTCTGAAGACTGTCTTTTCACCTTGCTTATAGTTTCCTTCGTTGTGCAAAAGCTTTTAAGTTTAATTAGGTCCCATTTGTTTATTTTTGCTTTTATTTCCATTAGTCTGGAAGGTGGGTCATAGAGGATCCTGCTGTGATGTCAGAGATTGTTTTGCCTATGCTTTCCTGTAGGGGTTTTATAGTTTCTCGTCTTACATTTAGATTTTTAATCCATTTTGAGTTTATTTTTTGTGTATGGTGTTAGAAGGTGTTCTAGTTTCATTCTTTTACAAGTGGTTGACCAGTTTTCCCAGCACCACTTGTTAAGTAGATTGTCTTTTCTCCATTGTATATTCTTGCCTCCTTTGTAAAAAATAGGTAGGTGTCCATAGGTGCATGGATTTATCTCTGGACTTTCTATTTTCATGCTCTTTTGATACTAAGGCCCTTCTCCTGATGTGTATCCTTTAGTTCTGATAATGTCAACTCTCTCTATTCTGCCACTTCTCCTCAATCCTCTCTTCCCCTGCTCAAACATGTATAGAAAACAGTTCAGCCACAGCAGACATTCAGCTATGAAATGAGGTGGAGGTATCTGTAATCCTTGAGTAATTCTCTCTCCTCTCTCAGCACCTGGTGGTGAGAAAGGACCCTCAAATAGGAATCACTAAGTCACAGGGGCCTCCATTAGGCTCTGTCTTTTCACTACAAGTTTGTTTGTTTTTTTAAACACCCTCTCCTATGATGGTCATCCTCTCCTATGAATGCAAGAGGAGGAAATCTGTGGAGTCTGGAGTGATCATTAAGGTAGCAACTTCGGTTCAGCTCCTATTAAAAAGTACTGATTGATTTTTACTTTTTCATAATTGAGGTGTATTTGGTCCTTTTGCCTTGTGTGTAACCATAGGAAAATTCCTGTGGCGGATTCATTTTGATATTTGGCAAAACTAATACAATTATGTAAAATTTAAAAATAAAATAAAATTAAAAAAAAAAGAAAATTCCTATTTCATATATTGTTACTTGGATTATTCAATAGAACTAGCCACAAACTTGACTATATTCTAAGTAGAATTTTAGTAACTGGTTCATTAGAAAAACTGAAATAAAAGGAAAGAAATATGAATGCTCAGTTTTTGAAATGCTACTTCACAAATAAACTGAAACTTTAAATTACCAAGACAGAAATTCAAAGAAAAAAGATTACATTAGTAAAAAATAAAGAGTGATTAAATGTGGGGATAATCATTAAAGAAATAAAGATAATTTTTTAGAACACAACTTTTAGATAGGAAAGGAAAAATGTTTTGGAGAAAGATGTTATTACTGTTTCTCTTTAAGTAAAAAAAAAAGAAAACATTGGGTATATATATCAGAGGTAGTAATTAAAATCCTACCCCAAATAATTATATTTATTTTTGAATCCTAAACATATCTAATAAGAAATAGGTTCTAAAAGAGAGGGCCACCATATTTTTAAATGCACATGAGCACATGTAAAATAATCAAACACAAAGTTAAAGTGATCTGTAAAAATGAATTGTCTTTGAAACTATCATGCATTAAAAGAGTAAAAGTATATTTAAGTGTTATTTTCTTTTATACCTAGTTGACATGTAACTTTTTGTTCAGATTTTCCCACAGGCTGACCCTGATAAAGGAGGCAAGTCTCAAAGGGACTAACGGTCACACCACAGCTTAGTGAGTGATGCTGATAGACTGTGACGGGAACCTGACTTTGTCAAGATTCGTTTACAATGAAAATGATGGCTAGAGCAGGCATTTACTCCATACCATTGGAGACCACTTAGAAGGATGTCAACGCCATCTTAACAATAGAATCAAGACTACCAAGGAAAAGTAAATACTAGTCTCAGTTGCTACAGATGTTTAGCTGTTACTTCAGAAGTAGGTGAGAATAAACAAGTTATCTTTTAGAGGATAAACTTCACTGTAATAAAAAGTGTTATATGACCTGTCAGCATACAAGTATTTTGCATAAATAGGAGACACAGTTCTGTCACGAATTATTGTAATGTAATATTTTAAATCGTTTTTCTGGATAATGATCTGAGCTAAGTGATATACTTTAGAAAATAGAAACACTTAAATCATCTGGTTTTTCGTTCAACTTAATCAAATTGCTTTATTTTAAAATGAGGAAGAGGCAATCTGTAAAGGATACAATTAATTGGGGCACAATTTTAAACTTTCCAGTTGAAGTATAGTGGTTTAGCAAAGAAAACAGCACAAACACCTCCTAATTGGTATTGCACAGCAATGCCCACAGAGTAGGCCATTTCCAGTCTAAAATTTATATTTGCACATATAGCCTGTTTGATTTGAAAGTGCAATTTTTTTCTTAGAGAGAAAGAATAATATTTTCATGAATTCTAACTATCCCACTGTCAATAAATATGAGTCATTTAGGAAAATATGTTCTTTTCCAGAAATAACTAGACATTTTCTTTAGTTATTTGTCATTAAGTAAACCTAACTCTGAGTGTTACATATTTGTGAACTAGAAGTTTAAAACTCTTGCCATAAAAGTAGCTTTCTGTTTTACCTTTTACTTTATTTTGAATGCAAAGCTGTTTTGAAACATTTTATTTTACATGCAATGGTGGTAATAATGATGCTCTCAGTTGCTACCAGTGTTCTTAGACTCAGAACTATGATAATAATGCTACATTTCAGCTGGTTAAGATCCTTTTTGCCTTACATAATCACACTGCTGTCAAAAGTAACAAAAGTTAATGTTCTGCACAAAGTGGCACACAGAAAACTGGAAATCAGAACTGCTTATTTTTTTTTTCATTTTGCTTGAATATCATTTACCATGGCTAATGACTGTTGAACTTGCAATAATAAGAAACAAATTGTAAAACCAAAGCTGAAGTTCAAGTCATTAATGTCAGAGGGGATATATAAATGAAGTCTTAAAAAACAGGCAGACATTATTTAAAAATAATTACACTGAGAATCTTTGAGGAATCATGTAAAACTGAAACAGCATTAGTTAACTTAAAATAGACAATAGTTTCTGTTTTAAATAACCTCAATTTTGTACTCATGAAAGTTACTAGAATGTGTTATTATATAAAGAATACAGTACTTTATGGGTTTTCCCTTATTTTATACCATTTCAGAAAGTTTTGATGCAATTTAAGAGAAAGAACACTATTACTATAAAGATAAAAGTTTAAATACTTAATGTGGAGGAGACAGATAATTATATCAGAAAACACTTTGCTTTTTGATCCTGTTGTTTTCTTTGGACTCATTAGCACCATGTTCTAAGTGTTAACCAGGTAAAATAGATCCTGCAAAACAAACAAAACAAACAAATACAAACTCAGACTGGTAAATAGTTACATAGAACTCAGTATGAGGAAAGAAATAGTATCCAGATTAATCGTATTGCCTAAATATTTGGGTGTCTTGCTGATGTGGATGACTGTAATCAAGAGTCAAATGTTTTTATTTAGTGGAAATTAAGATATTGTAACAGATTGGTTAATTTCCATAGTTAAACCATAATCCTATAACAGACAGTGTAGAAATAACATTATTGGGAACATATTTAAGCTTTCCAGTCTAAAAATAATGCATTTGGTGTAATGTAAAGCAATTTGGTATAATGTATCCATACTAATTTAACTATCTTTTAACCTTTCTCATTGTCAATGTCAGTGAATTGCTACCTTTTCCCATTTTAACTCATCCAATTGTTTTTCCATTAAGCAAACAAATGAACTAGAAATTCTCCTCTCTAAAGATATTGTAATTTTCCTATAGATTTATAATTATATCAAATACAATTTCAAGTTAATCTGCTTTCTATACTGTTAGTAGAGTACTCAATGCCATGGTATATAATACTAACAATTTTATGTTCATGTGTAAGTGTTGCTCATGGTAAGTTGAAATCAGTATTAACCCTTAGTCTTTCATATAATATTTTCAATTTTACTTTCTTTTCTTCTGTTTTGTTGGGATATAATTGACATATAGCATTGTAAAAGTTAAACATGTATATCATAATGACTTGACATATGTAATAAAATGATTATCATAAATGTCATAAAATGATTATCACGATAAATTTAGTGGATATCCATTCATCTCATACCTTTACAAAATTAAAGAAATAGAAATAAAAAGATTCCTATGATGAAAGGTCTTACATGACTTATTCTCCTAACAGCTTCCAAATATAATACCAGTGTTAATTATATTTATCATATTTACATTACATTCCTAGTATTTATCTTATAATTGGAAGTCTGAAGGCAATGGCACCCCACTCCATACTCTTGACTGGAAAATCCCATGGATGGAGGAGTCTGGTGGGCTGTGGTCCATGGGGTCGCTAGGAGTCGGACACGACTGAGCGACTTCACTTTCACTTTTCACTTTCATGCATTGGAGAGGGAGATGGCAACCCACTCCGGTGTTCTTGCCTGGAGAATCCCAGGGACGGGGGAGCCTGGTGGGCTGCCATCTATGGGGTCACACAGAGTCGGACACGACTGAAGTGACTTAGCAGTAGCAGCCTCTTGACTGCCTTCATTCAATTCCCTTTCTATCCTCCCTATTCTGCCTCTGCTGACCATACATGTTGAAACTGAAAATCTTTCTTGAGCCAAAAATGCTACTGAATTTTCCACAAAGCATAAACCTTACAGGTAGGATAGCAGGCTCATGGGAATTTGGATATTTCTCATATGCATGGATCTAAGTTCAATTATCTTCTCCCCAGACCTAGTTAACCTCAAAAAATGACATGACCAACTAGTTGTATAAGCCAGAAACCTAGGAATAATCTTTGTCTCCCCCTCTTTCATTGAATACTGCTGCTGCTGCTGCTAAGTCACGTCAGTTGTATCTGACTCTGTGCGACCCCATAGATGGCAGCCCGCCAGGCTCCGCGGTCCCAGGGATTCTCCAGGCAAGAACACTGGAGTGGGTTGCCATTTCCTTCTCCAATGCATGAAAGTGAAAAGTGAAAGTGAAGTCACTCAGTTGTGTCCGACTCTTTGTGACCCCATGGACTGAAGCCTACCAGGCTCCTCCGTCCATGGGATTTTCCAGGCAAGAGTACTGGAGTGGGTTGCCATTGCCTTATCCGTCACTGGATACTACCGATGTCCAATTTCTTTTCATGTCCTGTTTATTTCATCTGTGTAATTTATCTCTACTCTGTTTCTCTATCTGCTGCTGTAGATTCAGGGACCACCATTACTTTTAATTACAAATCTTACATTGTCACACCCCTACTTAAAGGACTTCCAGTGTTTCCCATTGCTATTAAAGAAAAAAAGCCGACATTTCTTCTCTTAAGGCAAGTGCCACATGATCAGGCTTATGTCTCTTTTGCTAGTCATTGTATCCTCAGCATTTAACAAAGTAGGACTAGCTCTCTGTCAGTTCTTGAGTTGAGAGTTGCAAACCCAGACCAGTTTTTATATTCACATGTGGTAAACTTCAATGTGGATTTCAAAAATAATACACTATGATCTTTGTTCTTGACCAGCTTATAGCAGAAAAGAGAGATAATAGATACAGCATACATGCACATACTTTTATACTTTGACTGGAATAAAAGATAGAGATGATGAAGAATAGGAAATACATCTGATATTTTTGGAAATAAACTTCTTACAATGTGGTATCATTTGGATACAAATGGAGATGAAGAGAGTAGAATATGAAAGATACTTCAGTATCTAGATAACAATTAGGTATATGGTGATATTATTAGCAAGTCAATGATCATGATTATACCTAATATGTATCACCTGCTTTCAATGTGTCAGGCATTATATTCAGCTTTCACATGCACCATCTCAATAAATCTTTAGAACCTCTGAGAGATCCACACTAGTATCCACAAGTTGATTTAACTTGCCCTGGGATTTAGATCTTAGAATTCTGAACGCATAATACAAGGTTTTAATCACCTTTATAAGGAAGATCAGATTTCATTATGAATAAAAATGCTTTCTATTCTAAACTCTGAGGTATTTCAGAAGCACTCAAATGAGGCTGACAACAAGCATTGAAAATATGGCCCTGAAATTTGGATAGTCGGCAGATGCCCGGTAAGGAAGATCTGGATGTCACTGATTTGAAAAATGGGAGATTAAGCCATGATTCTTGAAGAGGATATAGAAAAAATAAAGGTATTCGCACTAAAAATGTATTTCTACCAAAAACCACAGAGTAATTCCCAAACAAGCCAAACGGTATGATTTAGAAAATAAAGTCTAGAAATCTCAGCCATAATAAGCATAATTTGGTATATGATGCATACAGTAGATTCCTAACACAAAAGGGCATCAATACATTTTTATAATTTCAACTTTCCCCACTTACTTGTAAGCTATAGTATTCTTTTTAATAAAACAGTCAACATTAATGCCTGACAGATGTTGAGTCCTCAGTTAGTACAGGGTGAGTAAACATAGAATATTATGATTGGATATAAAGATTTAACAATCCTAACTATGATTTAAGTAGATAGCATGAACATAATATACAAAATAGACACCACTAAGACTAGTTTGAATAGATAGCATTAGTCCAATTTATTGTGTAACAAATAATTGTAATGTTCAGTATTTACATGGTCTCCCTTAAGAACATAATGGAGAGAAGCAAGTTTAAATCAAGGGACTACATATCACAAAGGACTGAGCACATTTGAAGGACCACTGAAATGATATATCATAGTGGTAGATGACATGCCAATGGCAGGTGTGTTGAAAGCTACTATCTATACAAAATCAAATCATTCTTTCCATAGCTTCAATTATATGTAGTGAAGACATACTATTCAAAGAACTTTTCATCAGTTTTTCATGGGCAGACATGGTAGGACATTTTCAAGGTCAAAATGACTACTATAATTTCAGCTGCTGGCAATGAAGAAAAAAAAAACTTAGACGAGTAGTGATATGGACAACTTTACTTCTAATTTTAATTCACTTTCAGGAATTAAATATAAGCACTCATCTTTATCCAAGAATAAATGGATATTATTTTTTTAGATTAGTGAATTAGAAGAAGAAAAATGAAAACTGTGTTTTGAAATGAGGACTGACTTTCTGACAATATCAACACTCTTAGGTTAATATAAAGTACAATTTAAACATCTTTATTCATTCTTTATTTCAAAAATTATCCAGTGTAATTATTATAATCATAAAATATGTGAAAAATATGAAAGAATACAACCAGCTTAACGATTTAATGAACCTAATGAACCAGCTCAAAATTCTCCAAGCCAGGCTCCAGCAATATGTGAACTGTGAACTTCCAGATGTTCAAGCTGGTTTTAGAAAAGGCAGAGGGACCAGAGATCAAATTGTCAACATCCGCTGGTTCATCAAAAAAGCAAGAGAGTTCCAGAAAAACATCTATTTCTACTTTATTGACTATGCCAAAGCCTTTGACTATGTGGATCACAAGAAACAGTGGAAAATTCTGAAAGAGATGGGAATACCAGACCACCTTATCTGCCTCTTGAGAAACCTATATGCAGGTCAGGAAGCAACAGTTAGAACTGGACATGGAACAACAGTCCGGTTCCAAATAGGAAAAGGAGTATGTCAAGGCTGTATATTGTCACCCTGCTTATTTAACTTCTATACAGAGTACATCATGAGAAACGCTGGGCTGGAAGAAGCACAAGCTGGAATCAAGATTGCCGGGAGAAATATGAATAACGTCAGATATGCAGATGACACCACCCTTATGGCAGAAAGTGAAGAGGAACTAAAAAGCCTCTTGATGAAAGTGAAAGAGGATAGTGAAAAGGTTGGCTTAAAGCTGAACATTCAGAAAACGAAGATCATGGCATCTGGTCCCATCACTTCATGGGAAATAGATGGGGAAACAGTGGAAACAGTGTCAGACTTTGTTTTTTGGGGCTCCAAAATCACTGCAGATGGTGATTGCAGCCATGAAATTAAAAGACGCTTACTCCTGGGAAGGAAAGTTATGACCAACCTAGATAGCATATTCAAAAGCAGAGACATTACTTTGCCAACAAAGGTCCATCTAGTCAAGGCTATGGTTTTTCCAGTGGTCATGTATGGATGTGAGAGTTGGACTGTGAAGAAAGCTGAGCACCGAAGAATTGATGCTTTTGAACTGTGGTGTTGGAGAAGACTCTTGAGAGTCCCTTGGACTGCAAGGAGATCCAACCAGTTCATTCTAAAAGAGATCATTCCTGGGTGTTCTTTGGAAGGAATGATGCTGAAGCTGAAACTCCAGTACATTGGCCATCTCATGCGAAGAGCTGACTCATTGGAAAAGACTCTGATGCTGGGAGGGATTGGGGGCAGGAGGAGAAGGGGACGACAGAGGATGAGATGGCTGGATGGCATCACCGACTCGAGGGACGTGAGTTTGAGTGAACTCTGGGAGTTGGTGATGGACAGGGAGGCCTGGCGTGCTACGATTCATGGGGTCGCAAAGAGTCGGACACGACTGAGCGACCGAACTGAACTGAACTGAACTGAATGAACTGAGTGATTCAGTTGTCAGAATTACGTGCTAAATACAAGTTTTATGTTAATTTTTTAAAAGCTAACAAAGGTTGATACTTGGATAAATCAGTCATATTAACTATTTTTATTTTCACCAACAATTTTTCTAGCATCAATGTTAAAAAGATACATGGTTTGTTAAAATATAAATGATGAATGATGAAATTTCCATCTCTTCTAAGGTTTTTAAAGAAATAGAACCACTTTGCTGTGCAGCAGAGATGGGCACAACATTGTATATCAATTATATTTCAATACAAAATTTTTTAATAATTTAAAAAAGACAGAATTTTTAAAAATCATGAACTTATAAAGGTAATATCTATCAAAGTTATCTTTATTTATAATAAAACCATTATATTTTAAATATTTTCAATGTAAAAAGAACTCTACTTACTAAAAATAATTATCTTCTAGGAAGATCTTTATTTAAAAATAAATAGCTAATTGCAAAAATACTCTGTAATATAAAAAAATACTGTGATTGTGTTTTTCCCTTGTGATCACAAAAATCTGACTTAAATAATTTCAATTATCTCCTTCAATATTAACATATGGCACCATTTCTATGGTCTATCATGTACATTCCCTCACATCATACAGAATGTTAGGATCATTGTCAAAAGTCACAAATGCTCTCATTTACATGTACTTGGTGTAATACACCTGGGTAAATACACCTTCTTAAATGCTGTTCTTGATTAAAATAATAAATTATTTCCTTTGCTCTGCAAAAGCTTTTAAGTTCCATTTGTTTATTTATTTATTTTATTTCCATTACTCTGGGACGTGGGTCAAAGAGGATCTTGCTGTGATATATGTCAAAGAGTGTATCACTTACGTTTACCTCTAAGAGCTTTATAGTTCCTGGCCTCATATTTAAGTATTTAACTTACTTTGAGTTTATTTTTGTGTATGGTGTCAGGAAGTGTTCTAATTTCATTCTTTTACATGTAGCTGTCCAGTTTTCCCAGCACCATTTATTGAAGAGTCTGTCTTTTCTCCATTGTATATTCTTGCCTCCTTTGTCAAAGATAAGGTATTCATAGGTGTGTGGGCTTATCTCTGGGCTTTCTATCTTGTGCCATTGGTCTATATTTCTGTTTTTTCAACCTAAAGGGATGGGAAGAGGTAGGAGGAAGGTTCAAAGGGGAGAGGACATATGTATATCTATGGCTTATTCATATTGATGTATCTCAAAAACCAACACAATATTGTAAAGCAGTTATCCTCCAATAATATATATATATATATGTGCATATCTATATATAGATATATAGATATAAAATAACCATTTAAGACTCCAGTTAGTAGGCTACATGCAATTTTTCAAAACAAATTAAACACTGAAGAACTGCCTTTAATTAAAATGGTCTGTACAGAAACTGACTTTCCTCTTTGGTAAATTTTGAAATTTTATTTTAAAGTCTTCTTATAATGAGCTACTTTTCACAAAAAAATCTGAATTATGTTTTGCACCTTATCATAAGTTGAACTATTTAACAAAATTATGATTATGGTACAGAACAGCAATAAACAAAAATATAAAAATGACTTGTTTTTTAATGGCTTATTTGTGTCAATTCTATAGGGGATTATTTGGTATATTTACATATTTTTATCTACTTTAAGTCTAAAAAAAATAAAGTATAAGAATTTAAGAATAGAAGGCTTAATTTTTAAATATGTCAAATATCCTTTGGCTGTGAAATTCACTTTTGAAAATTACCTCCATGGTGTGCATTTACTCGGGTTAATATTAACATGTTTAAACTCTGGCTTTGAAAAAGACTTCATGTTCTTATTTATCCAAAAAAATCAAGTTAATACTGCATATTGAAAATCACAGAAAAGAAATGGGAAGAAACCATGGACTATTAAGATTATGATGCAGTTATATCAAATAGAAAATATAGAAATAGAAAATAAATTTTAAATGTCAATATATAATCACATAAAGAGACCCAAATGCCAAAAAATATGGTAGACAGGAAAGGAATAAAATATTATATGATGAGATGGTTGGATGGCATCATCAACTTGATGGACATGAGGATGCTCCAGGATTTGGTGATGGACAGAAAGCCTGGAGTGCTGCAGTCCATGGGGTCGCAAAGACTTGGACACAACTGAGTGACTGAACTGAACTGAACAGAAAATAAAATTTATTTTCTTGTATATATTTGAATCAAAGACTGTGATAGTACAAAATAGACACAAAAGTCATTCATTTTTTATTCATTATATATCAAACACTTTTAATATGCCAGAAATTGTTGTATGCTATGACAATATAGGGGTGAAGAAAACAGATACCTACATATATTATTGGGTAGTTTATATTCTCATTGGATTGTGGGAAGAAAAAATAATAAGCAAATAAAGTGACACCACATATTAAGTAAAATATTTGTCATATAAGGACAATAGAGAATTTGGCATATACCCAATGGATGTGTGTACATATAGCATGTATGTTAGGAGGGTACAAAGGAAAGATTTTGCTGATGAGGTAACATTGTCACACAATCCCCTCTTTTTACAGAAGAGGAAACTGAGGTTCAGGATGATTAAATGGAATGCTTGAGGTCACAGTAAGTCTTTAGGTAAAGAGCTGGACTCAGAACACACTTATTTGACTTGGTTCTCAATTCTTCCCAAGGTACAACAGTACCCTTCTAGTTGAAAACACTGCCTTGGCTGTGCAACGAAGCAAAGACAAACATGAACAGTGGGTGTGGACGAAAGGTGGATAGTTCAATTGACCAGGGGAGAAGGTATGCATTAGGAAAGCATCAGGACTCAGGGAGAATTAGGTAGGCCGCAGCAGCAGCAGCAGGGAGATGAGAATGAAAATTCTCAGATGTCAGGATGATTAGTTTGGTCATCATCTTGGGCAGGGGAGAGATAGGATTAAAGTGATATATATGAGATAGTCAGAAGGAGGACAAGGAACTCATCATGGGGAATAATCATCCCAAGTTCTGTCATCCACCACATTGACACTGATATGACCAGGGCAAGAATCCTGATTCTCATATTTCATGCCACTGGAAAACTGATAAAATAGAAAAGAAAAAATCTTGTGTGTTTTATCATTAGAGTTTTCTAAGATGATGATTGAAGAACAAATTGGTTTCCAGAGATAGACATGACAAAACAATTACGTCGAGTGAGGATACACTGCACACTCTCCCACATATCCGAATCCAGTTCCTTGTAAACTCACCCTTCTATATATATAGTATCGAGTTTTCCTCAATTAAAGGAAAACTATGATAATCTTTTTCAAAGTTTTCACCTAAAAAGATATAACTTACTCATTCTTAAGAGAAGGCAAGAGGTTACCAGTGAATATAGCTCGTGTAGAGTTCTTAGAAAAGCAAGGGGGTGCTTGGTAGATTCACCAAGAAATACCTCCTCAAGTCATGATATAATAAGGTTTCTGAAACATAACAAGTTTGGCTTTAATATTTTATTGAGAATCTAAATCTGGGAATGTGTTTTAATACTGCTATTTCTATTCTGTGCCAAATATATATTACTATTCTGTAGCACCTTAAATAAGTGTTACCATACAGACTATTATACACATCAGCAGACAGCAAAACAGTGTCTACTGTCCTGACATTGAAAAACATGCACTGGTAAAAAAACACCCCATCCTTAGCCTCTATTCTTGCTATTCACTTTTCTTCACTACTCACAATTCTTATATTCACAAGAATTCCTCATTACCGGCCACAAAAATAACAGTGTTATTATATAGGTAATGATTTCTACATGATGCCATAAAAGCTTTGATTTCTAATACCATTTAGAATGTCTGAATAAATACATGCAAAAAGTACTTATTTTCTTTAGCTTGATAATATCACAGAGCATGATAAGCCTTTATTTTTCCTATGGAGGGTTTTATTTTTCTTATCAAAACCATAAAATTATATACTAAGTTGCAATATGTAAAGTAGACACTATATGATTTTTATTTGTGTAAGATGTCTATATAGAGCATATTATTTACTTTAATTATTTTTGGTTTCTTACTCCAAAATTTTCAAGCTAAATTCTATTTGTATCTGATGATTTAAAACCTGGTAAATGTGTTAAAATAAATTTTCAAGCAGCTTAGTATGCATAGACTGCTTTTAAAATTTCAAAACAGCCCTCATAGTAAATGTCATTTCTTTCATGGTTACAAAATGCAAACTCCAAGTGTTTTATCCTAATGAATAAATGAGTTTGTCCTTTATGTATAAAATATAGTTTGTGTTCGTTGCACAAGTTTTTAATAATAGATGAATTTTAGGTTTGCTCCAACGTATTCAATAAAGTGTGATTAATTTGGTTTTTCAAAAATGCAAACTAGACATTACTATATTACTTTGTAAAATGCACAGCTTGCAACATTATTGTCTCAGTGGGATCTTAAATTGAATTGTAAAATGTGTCTTATTTCCAGTTTGATTTATGTAAGAGATAGCAGTGGATAATGTCCCTTTTGAAGTTTCACTGCTTTGTGTGAACAAACAATATAAACCTAAAATTCATAATAGAGTTTATTAGAACCCCAAGCTAACTTTCCAGTTATGTTTGACTGAAAGGAAAACTTATGATGGATTCAGAATACCACATTTTCAATGAAACAACATTTTGAAGTTTCCTATTATGATGGATTATACAATACATTTTGACATTTTCTGTGATTTTTATTATGATATTTCAAGTAATTACCAAATCATTTTTTTTTCCTCTAAAAAAGCTTTCCTGTGCCCTGAGAATTAATCTATGATACCATTTAGCTTGGCTTTTTGAAGTAAATATCACCAGATAAAAGCCAGCTGGATCTGAATAATAGGATACTTGAATGAATGTATTAGTGTTTGAAAAAGAGAGTACAAATCTTCTAAAAAGATTAATTTCCATAAAAAAGATAGCTCCCAGATCTACAAAAGAATGAATTCAAAAACATAATAAACTCTCAGAAAGAAAGGTAGATTAAAGTAAAAGCTGCAGCACCTTGTTACTGCAGCTGTTGTGAAGCAATGATTCTGTATCAATTACATTTGGTTGGTCCTGTAGGGCTCTTCAAAGCTTTGTGTGAAAAGCTGAATATGGGACACATGTGACAGAGTAATAACTTCAGTGATTAATTTTGATGCAACACCACTTTCATTCTGATCTTATTCTCAATATTTACAGTTTGAGAGACGCTACAAAGGTTCTGATGGGAATATATGAATTGAGTAAGGACACTTTTTTTTTCTCCTTCATTTATTGAAGATGTGGATATGAATTTTTCTTTGTCATGAAAATTTTGCAGCTTTATTACACGACATAGTTGCTGACATCATCAGGTAAAAAGACCTGAGTTGGCCAATGGACTTTATTTTCAATATCCTGTTTCAAACATGTTCTCTAAAAAGGGCCATGAGTTCTGTTCACACTACTTTTCTACCTTAGTCTGTACAATTACTGATAAAAGCAAAGTTTGACCATGCATAATTTCCTCTGGGAGGCAAAATGTACCAGTCCATCTTGGATGATTCACATTATTACTATCTTCAAGACAAAAACCAAAATCAAAGGTGAAGATAAATTAACTTTTAACTTTGATTAGATACTAGAAATATTTACAACTGCTAAAAGAATTGACATGAAAATACCATATTAACATTACATAATTTCAAATGCCATGGAAAAATAGTAAAAAGAGAAATAGATAATATGATGGATGGTACATATATTTTACTTCTGAAGTAATTTCTTCCTAAAAAATACCTACCAAATAAGGATAAAAAAGGAACATCACTGTACAATCGTAACGGCAATAAAAAGTCAACTAAAGAGATTAATAAATCATTTTTTCAATTACATTCTGAAGCTAATTTGAATGCGTGGAATAAAATAAACAACTAATTTCCCTTGCCCCCCTCCTTCCTTTTATCTTTTTTTAATAGTATACATTGTCAAAATTAACCCCAAAATGAAATGTACCCCAGTAACTGGATGTTAATTTAAACTGCACATGCTGTTTAAGTACAGCTGTAAATTTACAAATTAAGTTGATCAAAATGACGATATAAAGGACCTAATGCCATTATTAGAAAAATATGACTGCATTATGAAATGTGATAGTGTTTACCAGAAAAAAACAAATTAAAAACAAAGGTTGACTTCTCTGCACTCATATTGACTACTAAATGGTCATGACAGTTCTTAATAGTAGCCAAGAATTTCTGTATCATACTTCTCCAAGAAAGCTGCTTTTAGTTAAAACATAAAAATGGTAGTTACAAGGTTTCTGCAAACATAACTGCCATTCCATTAAGGAAATGGTGCAGCAAACAGTAAATAGTGGCCTCAAGGGAAATGTTAAGTATTGATTTTATTACTGTGTTGGTTGGTTTGTATTTGCAATTGTCAACTCTAATTTCAGACTATGTTTTAAGTATCCTTAAAACTGCTTAAGGAAAGGACAAATATTAATTGAAAAATATTGATAATTATTAAATTTATAGCTTTAAATATCACGAGACAGTTTCTTTTCAGCTTTTCACAGCATGTCTTTTAAAAATAAAAAACTTTACTTTACAATATTGTATTGGTTTTGCCACACATCAACATGAATCCACCACGGGTGTACACGTGTTCCCCATCCTGAAGCCCCTTCCCACCTTAGTCTCCAATTAAAATAAATAAATTTAAGTTAAAAAAAATAAAAATAAAATACTTCAATTTTGCTACACAAAGCAAATGAACAACCTAGTCGTCATTAAGTCAAATTATATACTCAATTTGTACACTATAAATCAGTATTTGAATCTAGGATAAAGTTAATCACTATGAAAAATATAAACATGGCTACATACTTTCTTAATTAGTTTTGAAATTTAGCTTTGAATTCATTGATATTAAAGTTTCAATTCACCTAAAAAGATATAAAAAACTACGAAACTAATTATAAGTCTAGCATTTTCATCATGTTGAAATAAACATCAACTCACAGCCTCATTAAATGTAAAATGATCAAATGCTGAAAAAAGAACAAAATTTGCCAACTTAATATAATTAATATGCTTTATATTATCATCATCATTATCTTCATCATCATTGATTTCCTCTTTATGTTTCAGTAAATGACATTCACACATTTATGCTAAAGGTATAATTAAGAACACAGATCATTTTCTTAAACCATGCCAGAGAGCAACAATGCTTAATATGTAAATTTTCAACTATACCTACGGGGCTGTAAATATAGTCAGTGTTAAACTTCTACAATTAACTAAAAGAAGTGTTTATGCTACACATAAATTTTAAAAATGTCCTCTGTGGAAATCTAAAGAGGTGCAAATTAATATTAAAAAAACCATTATGGCTCTTCTTCAGATTAAAAAACATAAAGTATTCACAAGCCACCCAGTATGATTCAAACTTCACATATCAAAATAGAAAGAGAACCTATTATTAACACATGAAAATTCCTGAATATCCCTAAATGCCAACTCCCAATATCATGAATCTAAAAAGAGAGTCAAAGGAAAACAGTTCTCTTGATTTTATCATAAAAATCATACTTACATTGTATTTTAAAATATTTAGAGAAAAGAAATGGCTTAATGAAGTAAAACCTTGCTTTGACTACAGATTTATTTGTGTATACTAAATGTTCAGTACGTGCTTATTGGACTAAATTTCTTTGTTCCAAATAATTAAAATTTGATGGATAAATATACAACTAGTCTGTTGGTTCAACAATAGTCTTAAAACTTAGCATGGCCCTTTACCATATAGTTCAGAATGAAAGTCATAAGGAGTATTTTTTCATATTGAAAATAACTTAATCTTCACTGTCAACCTTCTTTGAGGTGACGCTTTATTTTTTTTTTAATTTTATTTTACTTTTAAACCTGAAACACTGTATTAGTTTTGCCAAACATCAAAAACACTTTAATATGTCTAAGATTCCCAAGTTTCTCACGTGAGACTACTTTATTATTATTTTTACTTCCATCACTGACTACAAGCATCTTTAAAGAAACTCTTAGCGTGAAACTTACTGTTAGTAGACCCAGGTTTTTTTAATATAGATTCTAAAAGTCAAGGGTCTTTTATAGCTCTCTATAACCGTGATTCTCAAACACTTTGGTTTCACAATCTCTTTATGGACATTTGTCATACCTGTCAATATTTATCATGTGAGTAAAGAAAACTGGGAAGTTACAGAATATCTTACTGAATGATTAAAAAAACCTACAAGTTCATGGCATATTAGAATAAGTAACATATTTTATAAGAAATAAGTATATTTTCTAAAAAATAAATACTTTTGCAAAATTCCCTCAGGTTTGGCTTAAGAGGAGTCAGTTGGGTTTTCCTACCCACTTGAGCATTTAATCTGCCGTGGTGTCACAAAATATGTAGTTGTTAAAAATTTAAGTTCGTACCTCATGAGAGAATAAGAGGTGTTTTTTTTTTTTTTAAAGTAATTAAGGCCTTAGTATTATTATGAAAAAAGTTTTGACCTCTTGAACTCCCTGAGCCCTTGGGAACCCTCCTCTCCATGGGTTCTGGGACCACACTTCAAGAACTGCTGCTCTATCTGATAACATTTTAGGACTTTTTAGAACATCCGGGGTATGTATTAATTTAGAAACTCAAAGACTGTCCTAGTATTGCTTCAGACAATAAGCACAAGATTAGAAAAGTTGCTCTAAAGTTTCAAATAGAAAACTCATTACGTCATGCCAACAATTGAATCTTAAAAAGGTAGTAATGAGAAAGGGAAATTTTTTCCTCTAGACTTAATTTTACCTCACAAGGAATAATCAGCTTTTAGTCATTTTGCAGTCCATGGGGTCTCAAAGACTAGGACATGACTCAGTGACTGAATAACAAGTCATTTTGAGATGGTGCACAAGGCATAGAATTTGGCAAAAGTTAGAGGCAACTTTAAATATTATCTTCACAGCCTTAAGCATAAAGATTCACTCTACCTCAAACACTTCATCTAGAAAGTGGGGATAATATCTATTCAAGAGCAAGCACAGAATTAAGTGAAATGATGAACACGAAGCATAAAGCATGCTGCTGCTGGCACTAAGTCGCTTCAGTCGTGTCCGACTCTGTGCGACCTCATAGACGGTAGCCCACCAGGCTCCTCTGTCCCTGGGATTCTCCAGGCAAGATCACTGCATGCAGAACTAGGTAACTGATAAGACAACAGTTATTAAGCAGAAAAGTCAAGGTTAAGATCACAGGTGTTGAAGTCAGACAAATGAAAAAGGGATGAGATGGTAAAGAAGCTTTGTGAGTCTCAGTCTCTTATGTGCAATGTAACAATAACCCAAGGGTAAGTATCATATTATCACACAGATTAGATAACAAGTGTATACAAAGCACCTGCCATATAACAGGTGCTGTCATGAGGAAGAGGAGGAGAATGAAAAAGAAATGACAGGAAATTAAAAAAAAAACACCATGTCAATTTGGAGCTTATAAAATAACAGAAAAGGAATTAGGCCATTCTTAAGAAAATAAACACTTGAGAGGAGCAGATTTCAAAACAACTTAAAAGTAGTTAATACACCATAAGCATTAAAGGGAAAGGGAATACAATTTAAAACTGCTAAATTCTAGATATGTAAGTATAACTTGACCTCCTCACTTTTAATAAGGAAAACGGAGTATTCCTCCATGCGGTTCCTTAAGGTTCCATCTTTAGTCTCTTCGTAACCTAGGCAGTGCATGGTCCAGAAGAGACATTCAGTGAACTGGCAATGCATTATAATTTGCATTGAAGTGATGCTTAGGCGTCTAGGAAACATCATAGAATTTAACAATAAATGAACTTGCTAAGGACCTGCATTGGAGTACAGATTTTCAGAAATAGGAATTGTATAGCAGTAATGCATAAGACCATATTACCATAGAACGACAGGTTAGGAAGAATTAGCATGGGAGTTTAGGTGTAATGTTTGACTGACTAAAGCCAGGAATGAATCTAAGACAATATAAAAAGATTTGAGAGGGGTGTTTTTATTTTTGTTTTTAAGTTAGCAGTTCAAAAGAGGACAGGGATACCTTTTACTGAAAATTATATAAATGTTCAAATCAATGTTTTGTGACTACCTATCTTACAATTCAGACATGTTAATATACTCTGAAAACATTTTTCAGATGTCTAAATTCTACAGAATTTGTCAGATATTTTGTGTTCTAAAATATTAAGATCATCTGAAAGCTAAAAACAATGCATCTAAATGAACTATTATATGAATGACTGAAAGAATAGAAGTCAACTCATTTTTAGACGACTTGGCTAATATGTTATAATTGGTAAATGAAAGCCACACATTCCAAGTAATCAATAATGTTCCCAGTGGCATTTTTATTTCTAACAAAATTTCATTTCTAGATTCCCAGATGCATTCAAAACAAGCCTAAAAACTAATTTTTAGAAGGCAAAATGTCAAATGAATATTACCCATTTCAAAATTCAAGAATATGCGGTTGAGTGGGAATGTACAGAAAAAAAAGAAAATAGCAAGATTATGTGTCCTTTCAGCCAAAGTATTCATAATCCTTAATGTAAGAGATTTTAAAGGTCAATAATGATGGAATATTCCCATTTTATCATTGTTTCCCATGGCGAAGTAAGTATAATGTCTTAAATATCTATTACTAACTATAGAGAAGAATCATTTTGGGTTCACATTAAATTTGATTAATGCATACGCTTTTGGAAAGCTTAAAATGTTCAATGTTCCTAAGAAAAATATACTCAACTTTTTCAGTTTACGTGATTATGGTAAGCATAGGTTAATAATATATGTTCCATTTAAAAACTTATGTGGTCATTTTTTAAAGTGGAATAAAAGACAACATAAATTTGACTATTTTAGATGTCTTCTGTAAGTCAATCATTCAGTATGTGCCCTTCTGTGATAGGTTTACTTCACTTACCTGAGGACCCTTGGAAACAAAGTGCTAGAAATCAAGTCTTAGTTAAGGAAGATGGATAAGAATTAGATCTAGAGTTAAAAATGCTATGTCATACACTTAAAATTTAAGAGAGTGAATCACCTGTTGTGTGTTCCTGCCAAACTAAAATAATTTTTTTTTAAAAAAGGAAAGCATGTAAGTACAGCTTTTCATAACTCTTTTGGTATGTAAAAAGAGATTCAATTGGTGAGGCATACACATTAAATATATTTGAAATATCCATACATAAAAATAAATAATCTGCTTAATTGGCACCTCTAATAAGGAAATCTGGGGGAAAGTCATGTGCTCTTAATTATAAATATATGACTACAGCACTTTAGATATTACAAAATAGTTTCTTAAAAACATATACTTTATATAATAGATCTAGGAATATACCATCGACTCTTACTGTTTTAAAGAAAGTTATTTCATTTACTAACTATTCATTCTCAATTGTGTTCTTTTATAATTGAATGTTCAAAGATTTAGAAATATATAACATAACTACCTACTAAGGAAGCACCATTTTGCTTTTATAGGTATTTTATTACATCAATGGAAATTTCTCTGTATCCTTCTATGACTTAACTCATAAGCTATAACATAAAAATTACTATCGACAATGTAGACCAGCCATAAAATTCAATTAAAAATCCTTACATTTTAAGCAGTTATAGTAGCATAATGTGTAAACATGAGCTGAAGTGATGTGTAGTTCCTAGAGCATGTCACATTTAGAAAATAAATGTTTTAACTCTTTTGTCACTTTCCCACTGCAAAGAATATTTGAGGGTCTCTTTAAAATCTTAAATCTACTGGAAAACTTTGTGGTTTCATTAAAGAACAATGGACATGCTCATAATTTGTCTTAGCTAAATCTGTCCAGCAATATTATTGCTATATGTTTTTGTACTCCAAATATCCCTTGTTAATTCATTCTGTCGATAAATGTTGGTTGCAGACACTGTTCTTGTCACTGGGATTAGCAGTGAGTAGTAGGACAACAAAATCCCAGTCCCCATGAGGCTGACATTCAAATAATCTGATGCTAGATAAATTACGTGGCATGTCAGATCATGATAAATGCTATGGGGAATATAAAGCAGGAAAGGAGGATAGGGAGTATTTTCACATTGAGAAGGTAGATTGTGATTGAAAATAGGGCTGTTGGTAAAAGCCTTAAAAGAAGGTGCAGTTGAAGGAGACCAAAAAAAAAAAAGCAAGATCTATGGAGAAGAGGATTCCGAGAAGAATGTGATAACAATGCAAAGACCGTGAGGCAGAAGTATGCTGAGATATTTGAGGAAAGAAGGGAGGCACATGACTAAACCTGAATGTCTGAAAGTGAGAGTGGGAGGGAAGGCAGTCAGATTGGAGAAGCAGCCAGGAGTCCGTGGTGCATGAGATGCTAGGCCACCAGAGGACTTTTATTATTGTACTCTTCGTGAAATGGGAAGAACAGAGAGAGCTCTACATGGAACAGTGACCTGGTCAGACACAGGTGTTCATAGGACCACTCTACCAGTTGTAAAGGAGAAGACAGAAAGCAGGGAATCAGGCTAGAAAACTTGCACACTGATCCAGGCAAGAACAGAAAAAGGGTAAGAGAGGGGTATATCTGGGGCTACACTAGATGTTGGTATAAGAGAGGCAGGACTCAAAGATGGATCCAAGGGGTGGGGCATGAGCAAGTAAGTAAAAATATGTAGTAACTAAAAAAGGAAATGAGACGATTGAGGAATGCGGAGATCTGAGGTAGGAAGACCAAGAATATCTTGTAGAGACCTTAAATTTGAGATATCCCAAACTGAGCACCTCCTCCAAAAATAATTTGCCTCAGGCAGAGACACTAACACTGAACTGTGTTTTTTCTCATTCATAAGGTAACCAAATGGCTTATGAATAAATGGACACAAATTATGTTCCTTTTCAAACTTTGTTAGGTTTAATTGGAAATAGCATGTCTTAAAAAATATAACAGCTTAGTTAATATTTGTTTTCATGATTCTTCCTTACAAACTCTTTTTTTTTTCCATTTAATTTATTTACTGACTAGTCACTGCATGTGAGTTCTTCCTGCAAATATTGGTGAACACAGAGAGGAATCTCTTCGGCCCTTAAGGTGCTCATAGCCTACCAATGGAGGAAGAAAATAACATACTGTTTATACATTTTGAAGATTTGAGAGGCAAAGTGGAAATGTATGTTTATATCAACTGTGTTCATATACATGGTTTAATGCAATTGTTCTTATAATATTTAACTGTAATCTATGGGACTTTCAGAACATATATAAAGAAAAGGATTATTGAAAGTGAAAGTAGCTCAGTTTTGTTCAACTTTTTGCAACACCATGGACTATACAGTCCATGGAATTATCCAGGCCAGAATACTGGAGTGGGTAGACTAACCCTTCTCCAGTGGATTTTCTCAACCAAGGAATTGAACTGGGGTCTCCTGCATTGCAGGCGGATTCTTTACCAACTGAGTTATAAGGGAAGTCCAGATGATAGAATGAACACTGTATATTGTTTTATGAAAATTAAGACAATGGCATCGTGAAGCTTAAAGAATAAAATTATCTCATGTTGAACTAGGGATACGTCTTCATTTGCATTTACAGGTATGAACAAGGTATTCTAGGTCAAGTGCATACTCTGGAGTGGGGAAGGTCTCTATAGAAATATGAACATTGGAAATGTAGTCCAATAAAGAAAAGATGACATCTTTGGCAAAGGAAACAGCAACTTTGAATTTACAGAAGCACAAAAAATAAATAGAAAACTTTGTGGGCAAATAGGTAGCTAGATCTTTGAAGGAAAAGTTAGGAGACTGGAAGGGGAACATAAAAGAAGGGGCCAAAAACACTATGTTCAAATTTAATATTGATTTTCAATTCCAAAAGATTAAAAGTTAAACCTAAACCAAGCTTAAAGAAAACTATTTTTTTAATAATAAATGTCACTCAAATCAACCAGTCACTTCCAATTTATTCACTGCTTTACTTCTCTAATTAGTCTAGTAAGGTATCATTTTTTGTGATACTGCAGGTTTTAAGGGGCTTTCTGGCCTAAAATCTCATGGCACTTCTTTAAGAAGTGTGTTATCTATTTGAGGTGGTGTTATCTATTTTAAAACAATACTGTGCATATTTGAACACTGCTGCTGCTGCAGTGTGTTCAACACTTCAGTCGTGTCCAACTCTGTGCGACCCCAGAGACAGCAACCCACCAGGCTCCCCCGTCCCTGGGATTCTCCAGGCAAGAACACTGGAGTGGGTTGCCATTTCCTTCTCCAATGCATGAAAGTGAAGTTGCTCAGTCCTGTCCTACTCCTAGCGACCCCAGGGACTGCAGCCTACCAGGCTCCTCCATCCATGGGATTTGCCAGGCAAGAGTACTGGAGTGGGTTGCCATTGCCTTCTCCAAATTGAACACTAATGTGGTGTAATACCTATCATTTGATGCAAAGGTTTAATTGTACATGATGTTTTTCCCCAGTGAAGACAAATGTTATTGACAGGGCTTCCCCAAACTCTTCTCCACCTCCCCCATGATATCACTGACACCATTTCACCCTGCCGTTGGGTGGGCAAACTTTGGCAGTCAATCAAGTTTCAAATCCTAGCTCAGCCATGCCAAGTGTATGACACTGGGGAATGTGTTTGACCTCTCCGTGTCTCAGTTATCTCCAAGGTGAGAAGATGTCCATCTCTGGCCCTGTCTCTCTGTCACACTATTGTGTTGAATGGCTCACCTATGTAAAGTACAGTGACTTTTCCATCCATAGTAAGTGCTCAATAAATTGAAGTCACAATTATTAATGTGAACTGAACCCTTGTGTTGAACAAAGAGGACAGAAATAAAATTAGTTTAAAATCTTCTACTGAAACGCACTTTCTATGATACTGTTTCTTTGTATTATAGTCACAGGAACTGGGAAAGATCTAAAACTGGAGATGATATAAATACTTTGGTAAATTTTACCACCTAAATTGTATTACTGTTTACTTGTCTTATAAACTTCTTTTGTGTTGTGGAAAATGTGTACAAACAACTCCTTGTTAAATGGTGTACACCATCAATTTTGCCCTCAAATAATGTTCATGTGGATCATGATTAAGTTGCTAGTTCTCAAAAGCCTATTTAAACCACTACGTGTTTGAAAAATTGTATTTTCAAACATTTTCCAACTTGAACTATTATTTATCATGTATTTAAAATAGAAAACCTATTTTCATAGTTCTACTTCCAACTCAACAGAGACCTTCCTTCAGCAGTAGTGAAAATTATGTGGGAATAGTACTCTGGAGCAGAAATTTGCTAATTTTCCACATTTGTAAAGGAAAATAATCTTAGTATAAAATTACCTCTGGTTATTCTTGAAAATTATTCATTCTCAAATTAGGGTTTGTATTTAAACTTTGAAAATCTTAGAGTTCTCCTCATTTTTACTTGGGAAAATATTAATATATTATTTATTTGGGGATACAACTCAAAACATATCAGTTTTCTGAACCACAAAACTCTATCATTAAAATCTAAGGGCTGTTGTTGTTCTTTAGTCAACTAAGTAACGTCTGACTCTTTTGCGACCCTGTGGACTGTAGCCCATCAGGCTCCTCTGTCCATGGGATTTCCCAGGCAAGAATTCCAGGATGGGTTGCCATTTCCTTCTCCAGGGCATCTTCCCAACCCAGGAATAAAACTCACATCTCCAGTATTCACAGGCAAATTCTTTACCACTGAGCCAAAAGGGAAGCCCAAATCTAAGTGTAAATAAGATTTACACAAAATCCAAGTGTAAAAGTTAAAACTTGACAATATTATTATAATTTCATGCTGATAATATAAAGAGACAAAAGAACATTCATTTCAAAATTGAGTTTTAACAGAATGACAGAACTGCACTATTCACATATTTAAAACAATCTAATACCACTTCAGACAAAATTGTTGAAATTCTCTGACCCACAAATTAGAGGCAAGTGAGTAGCTAAATCAAATGAATTAGGAGTAAAATTTCATTAAATGTAATGTAATTCTGGCATTAAAGAGATTTATGAACTCTACAACCTGAACAGCAGAAATACTGTTAAACAATTCCTGGGCTTTCTAGGGGAAAAAATGCTACCCCCTTTTCTGTTTTGAACAAAAGCAACAAATAGCAGTTTTATATTCCATCTATTTATGTATCACCTTCTGAGTTTAAAAGAATTTTACAAATCATATGCCTTTCTTGAACTGGAATGGTACAGCAGGAAAGATAAATTAAGACATTTCTTCATGTGTGTTTTATTACACGTGCAGGTAAATAAAATTGACTTCACCTCTCGTGAATGATATACCTTCTTGTTCTCTGTATTTATATTATTTCAAATCAGTAACTTTATTAATGTGAGAATGGTCACACTCACTGATTTAATACTAATTATGCTAATATTACATATTTTATTGTTATGTGTGTTACAAAACAACTTTCAGATTTATTGCATTACTTCTTTATAGACCAACCTTACTTATACACACATATACAATACACACGGGCTTCTCTGGTGGCTGAGATGATAAAAAAAAAAAAAAAAAGCCAGCAATGCAGGAGACTCAGATTTGATCCCTGGGTTAGGAAGATCCTCTAGAGAAGGGAATGGTAACCCACTCGAGTAGTCTTGCCTGGAGAATTGGACAAGGAGCCTGGAAAGCTACAGTACATGGGGTCACAGAGAGTTGGACACGAATGAGCAACTCTCATTTTCATTAATACACAAAAAAAGGTGATTTGGAGGACTGAAATCTAATGTGAGAAAGTGTTTTAATAATAAAAATACAAAATATATGAAATAAGAAAGGAAATAAAACTCTTTACTATAATTTCCATTCGAGTATCAAATCATGGTTGGTAGCATTAGGTGTGCATGCGTGCTAAGTCACTTCAGTCATGTCTGATTCTTTATGACCCTAGACTATAGCTGGGCTCCTTTGTCCATGGGATTCTACAGGCAAAAATACTGTCATGCCTTCCTCCAGGGGATCTTCCCAACACAGGGATTGAATCCAAGTCTGAAGTAGGGCTGAAAATCATACAACAAAATATCAATATCTTAATCAGTTGTTTTGAAACTCACTGAAGAAGAAAATATGATTATTTCTGTATTTGTCACCCTAAATAATGTAACTAAAAGATTCAGATATCCTTGACTACCCATGATCAATGAGATAGACCCCTATGTTGTAGAAAGAATATAGATTTTGAAATCAAAATTAGTAGATTCAAATCCTTCTATTCACTAGCTTGGTCAAGTCAAAATTTTCAGAGCTCCAGAGCCTCTCTTCAAAACACCGCAAAGCATGTGTAAAATATATCCATTCAGAAATAATGGCCACTTGAACTTACTTGACTGGAGAGTTTCTCTATCTTTTCAAACTATGCATGCCCAAATCTCAAGGCATAGGTGGATATATTTAGCTTAACACAAACTTTCCATATAATTTTGATTTGCTTACACTTACAATCTTTAATGAAAATCCAGGAATCCATGTCACATATAAATATCTAAGCTTCTATGACTATTCTGTTCACAATGGTCATTGTATATAAATTATATGAACACTGTCTAATAGTCAATGTTTCTGCAGATGGAATCATGTGATGGATGTGAGGTAGCTAGCAGTTTTCTCTTTATATTGACAAACACATGTAAAGGGGTCTCAAATTATAAAAAGTTAATTAGACTAGAATTCAGCAGTTCTAAAAACTAGCTTTTTACAGGAATCACCCGGAGTTTAAATACACACATACACAATTCATAGAATCCTACTTTTAGAGATTATGATCTTGCTGGTTTGAAGTAAGTCCAGGTATTTTTTAAAGATCCCCAGAAGATTCTAAATTGCGTTATGATTGAAAAGCCTTCAACTACCTGAACTATATGGTCCCTTTGACTCAGATTCCATAATTCCAGGAAAAATCCAATTTAAATCCAATTTAAATAATCCAAAGTAAATAATAATTACTTTAAAAAAGTAAATAAGATTTACTTTATACTTTGTATTACTGCAGGGCAGTTCAAAGAACCTACAGTAGGTCAATAACATAGTGTTTTCTCACTGCACTTTTCTGGAAATGGTTTATTTACAAACACCTCTGCTCTTTTACCTTTTTGCCTGCCTGAGGCAAGATGGTGAGAACTTCTGGAATCCACAGGGAGATGAGAAAGTCTCTCAGGCATTATCAGAGTGGTTAATATATGTAAACTTGCCATCTAGGCAAAAAAAAAAAAAACACTAGAATAGAAATATTCCATCTCCCTTTTGTAAACAAGAAAACACATCATGGGAAGAATATATTATTTCTTCAACTATTTATGTTGCATTAATATGTTTCTTTTACGCAGTCCTACAAAATCACCACAGATGGTGATTGCAGCCATGAAATTAAAAGACGCTTACTCCTTGGAAGGAAAGTTATGACCAATCTAGATAGTATATTAAAAAGCAGAGACATTACTTTGCCAACAAAGGTCCGTCTAGTCAAGGCTATGGTTTTTCCTGTGGTCATGTATGGATGTGAGAGTTGGTCTGTGAAGAAACCTGAGCACTGAAGAATTGATGCTTTTGCACTGTGGTGTTGGAGAAGACTCTTGAGAGTCCCTTGGACTGCAAGGAGATCCAACCAGTCCATCCTAAAGGAGATCAGTCCTGGGTGTTCTTTGGAAGGAAAGATGCTAAAGCTGAAACTCCAGTACTTTGGCCACCTCATGCGAAGAGTTGACTCACTGGAAAAGACTCTGATGCTGGGAGGGATTGGGGGCAGGAGGAGAAGGGCACGACAGAAGATGAGATGGCTGGATGGCATCACCGACTTGATGGATGTGAGTTTGAGTAGGGTCTGGGAGTTGGTGATGGACAGTCAGGCCTGGTGTGCTGCAATTCATGGGGTCGCAAAGAGTTGGACACGACTGAGTGACTGAACTGAATTGAGCTGAACAACATCATGAAAGAAAGTGAAAGTGTCGCTCAGTCATGTCCAGCTCTTTGCGACCCCATGGACTATACAGTCCATGGAATTCTCCAGGCCAGAATACTGGAGTGGGTATCCTTTCCCTTCTCTAGGGGATCTTCCCAACCCAGGGATCAAATCCAGGTCTCCCGCTTTGCAGGAGGATTCTTTAGCAGCTGAGCCACAAGGGAAGCCTTTCAACATCACACTACAAAGTAATTCATTACTAACTTTGTTTTGCTTTCTGTGTTTTCCTTTTTTTATTTGTCTTGTAACCATTTAAGTTAATGTATGAATTTTATGATTCAGTAATAGAATGGAATAGGAAATATGTTTTTATATTTTCACCTATTTTATACTGTTGGGTGAATATCTGTTAGATCAGAATCTCCTTCATCCATCTTTATTCTAAACAAACAAAAACAGAACATTATTGCTATATTTTTAAAGACTTCTGAAGACTTTTCTTGATCTGAATAAAGTTGATACCCCAGTATCATTTCCAAATGTTTCATAGTTTCTAGTCTAAAAGTAAAAAGTGAGGAAAATGACATTTCTTACCTATGAAGTTTAATGCAAACCCCAATTCTATAGCATACTTTTTTAAGTGATACAACAAACTTTGCTGGCATTTGCGAAAATATACTATAACACCATTTGTCTGTTTCATGTATGCTGTGTAAATTACATATTATGTTACATAATGTGTATAATGCTAGACCGTGAAAAACAGTTAGATATTTCATAGAGTGAATAGTCCCAAATTTAACATGAATCTCACATGAAGGAATAACTATTAGCTCATACAAATATACTGACTAATGGCTATTTGATGGCATGGTAAAATTGGGTTATCAGCCTACACAGCTTCACTGAGCTAACTTGAGAGTATAAAAGTAGTACTATAGAAAAAGAAAAAAAAAGTTTTACACTCTGGGAAAGTCAACACGAAACCTCCTAGGTCTTCCCAACATCTTCTCTAATAATTACGTTTTATTTTGTGTATCCAAACATGCATATTTCTTAAAATGTTTTCCTAAATAAGTACAAAACAAACTACAGCACTGCAAGTCACTAAACTATTTGGCCTAATAGGAAACATTGTTAAAAGAAAAATCTGTGTGTGTTTTCTTTAATTACAAAGACCCTATCTAATTTTAACTGCTTCCTTTTTTTCTTAATAATGAGCTGACCTTCTATTCTCCTTAACCCTTTTTTATCAAAGCCATCTACACCCACTTTGCCTTCTGTTTCTCTAATCTGCAATTATTTATGTTTTCTTCATGCTGCTTTGTCCGCCATGGGAGCAAAATTGTATTTGGTGAAATATAGAGCTAATTATACCATGAACCCAGCAACAAAAAGACAGAGCAGATGTTACTTCAGACGTGCTAAAAGTCCTCATGCTTAATGTGCATATAGTAAAACACTGAGAGGAGTCGTCAAAAACAATATCTAATCAAGGCAGTTTTAGACATGCAAATCTTTGTAACACCAGAATTAAATGGAGAAATTCTGTCAGTATTTCCGGAACTCACCATGTGCTTGCCAGAATAATTATATTAGGTAGTGATTTCTAATTAATATAATAAATGTGTGAGTCCACATTGTTTCTATCCCGGGGGGGTAGAAATCTAGGGAGGCAGAAATGGAGATCATATGCTGTGAGTTAATAACACAACGCACAATATTTTCATTGAGAATGAGTTTCCATGATGCCAAAATAAACTCCTTGAATGTTTTCGAGTTGACCAACAAAATATATTTTATTCTCTTACATGCTTTCTTTTTATTCACAGTGAATCATTTATGTTATCTATTCAAATGGCTATGGAATTGACAAAGGTTAAGATCAGTTTCTCTTTGCCAACTTACTATATTTCCACCTAAGATTCAGTTTTGTTTCTGTTTTTTAAATATGTGGGTACATAAATATGTCAGTGTAGCTATCATGGCACAATGGTTGCTTTTTTTGGCAAAAACTGAAAATAATTTTTGACTTATTGGATTTAAATCGAAATTACTTGTCCCAAACAAATTCCCTCTCCACCCTCTCATTTCTGCCACAGTAACCTGTATGCAAATGGTAAATTACTCCAGGAAAATGCAAAATGCTTATCATGCTGTGTAGTGACTAAAAACAATTCCAAACACACTGGTTTAAAGTCACTGTAAGAGGGCAGTATTTTAAAGACACACTTTCCACAAAAAGAAGTGTGCCTACACCACAGGGTGTAAAGCCGCTTCTGAGATCTAAAACTTAGTGGGCTCAGCACACGAAACCTCCCTCCTGGTGAGTGTTAAATGTGTTCATTGAGTGGCTGGACTGGGCATCATTTTCAATGTTTATTTTAGGAAAATAAAGCACCTCTCTGCAAAGCCGCGATAGCGTAGCTGAAGAATTCCATCCTATTAGGAAGCACATAACTTATTCTCCTTCCTGTTATATGCAAAGTCTAAAATAGAATAGCGTCTGGTTTACACAAATATCAACTTTTGAAACATTATCCGTTGGCCAATTATAATCGGGATAAATGTTCTAACAGCTAATATTTTATATACATTTCCTATTGAAGGAAGTGCTTTGTATGTTGTAATACATTAGTCCAAAATTTGTTTTAATCAAACTAAATTATATAGGTGGCATATGTGATATATATACTATGTCCACTATAAATAAAATTTTGAACATTATGTGTTGTTTCTTTATTATAAAGGAGAAAGAAAGCCTACTTGTATGTTTGAAAGAATGTGAGAGTAACATTGAAAATATTGATATTTCTATCATTGTCAAATATAACTGTTGAGATTATATGTCTAGTCAATCTCTCTTCTAGTTAAGCTGTTATGTCAGATTATGAGGGAGCCGATATGATAAGTTCACAAAAATTGTCTGATGTAATAAATATATTTTTAAAAATTCTACTTATAAAGTTTAATGTTACCATATTCAATGAATATAAAATGCAATATAAAACAAATTCATGTAATTTAACAATCTTTATTGAATTTTTTACATTTTATTTTCCAATTGGTTAATTTTTAATTTATTTTATATTTCAAGCAATACTCAAAAACCTGAATGTATAGTTATGATAAAAACACTTATTGAATTGAAGAGCATCAAGTCAACTGATTACTGAGTTCGAATCAACTGGTTATTGAGTAAAAGAAAATGAAATAAATGTTCTAAAAGACAAATAAACAAGGTGAATCCTTGAACTTTCTACAGTAGAACTTAACACATTTGATATTCAATAGGCCAAATAGAACCACTGAAGACTAAGTGCTAACTGTAACTCTACCAACTTTGTTATCCACTCACTCAGAAGAATGGACAATTTATTGAGAGGCCAAACTATAAAACACTACTTTGGAAAAGTAAAATATCTGAGTGCAGGAATTTTATTTTTATAGTTTCCAATCATTTGGGCCCTTTTAGGAATTAAGATTAATCAAGGTAATATAACCAAAACAGAAAAACAAACATATTTTGCCCCAGCTTGATTTCTAAGTAGAAGTTATCTCAACCAGTAAAAGTCCACACCTTAGAGAAGCCAGGTGTCAAATGGCAGTGGAGCTGTTCACTCATTCAGCTCCTCCTACATCAAAGGCACTATCTTATCATCTCTAACATCATATCCTGCTAATAAGTCAAAACAAAGGGACTTTCAAAGGAACTATTTTGCCTACCAGTATTTTAATCAAAATAGTAAACAAATACTTCCTTTGATCTCATTTAGTTTCACCCCTCATTGGCAAAGTAGTCTATAAATATAGACATGTATGAAGTGATATTTATGCAAAACAGCTTGAATTCCAGAACCACTAGAGATGTGACTCACTTTAATCAAATGCATTATATTAAAATGTTACCTAAGTAGTGGACCAATTTAAAATGTGATTCGATAAAAGTACTGATTAACATAGAACATTTCAGGAAAAATCCACAGATGAGTATGCCTGTATATTAAGAGAATCTAGTGTTTTACATGTTTAATAATATTTGGTTCACTGAATCAATAATCATTTTTTTAAAATACTAAACTTCTTCTACTTTAACATATTCTTCATACTAGGAATATATACCCTGGTTTGAATCATACATGCTTTTAATGCAATAAGATGTTCATTTTTGAAAGTCGTACATAAAATAACAAGACTTGACATTTTTATTGCCATAGAAAATATTTGAGGATGACTATAATTTTTCTTTCTGTAATCCCAACAAGGTTAGTAATTAGAAATGTATTAAAACTCCAGGAATTAAAACATTTGGTTTAGTGTAAATTTGAGCATAACTTTTGAATATATTAAACACACTAAAATATATTTTATAGTGTAGATATCTAGAAATGTATTAATTTCCAAATAATAACATATGTATTCATATAAAACTCTCACATTTTTATCAAAGACATTTTCCCCACAAAAAAAAAGCTGGCTCACAGTGCATAAAGAGACAGATGCTACATGACATTGTGAAAAATTAAGATTTGGTTCACTGTTTTCACCAACTCTAAATTACACTTTCATTAATGAAGAAAACAAGTTACAAGGTCCTATTTTTACCCCATGCAAAGTCCAGAAAAGAATATGGAGGAGGGAAGAAGATTGACGTCATCTTTCAGACTCTCATTTTCTGTAAGTGGAAATGATTTCTGAACATTGCTGTTGAAGATAATACAAGGTACCAAACTGAAGTGTTGTGCTATAGGGACTGTGGATGTCTTCATTGTATCCGATATCTAACACTGAGGGTACATTTTCAGACACAATGATTGATAATGGTATTCCTCCAACTTAGCACTCACTTACTTTGCTAGTTTCAGTTCAGTTCAGTCGCTCAGTCATGTCTGACTCTTTGCGACCCCATGAACTGCAGCACACCAGGTCTCCCTGTCCATCACCAACTCCCGGAGTTCACTCAGACTCACGTCCATCGAGTCGGTAATGCCATCCAGCCATCTCATCCTCTGTCGTCCCCTTCTCCTCCTGCCCCCAATCCCTCCCAGCATCAAAGTCTAGTTTACAGAGGTGCTAACTCTTCATGTGATATCAAATAAATTATATTCTATAGAATGATGAAATTTGTAATAACGCTTTATACATTATAGGCATTTTGATACTTATATATGTAAATATATAGAGAGACAAAATAAAATTGAATGTAACTGTCAATAAAATATTTTTAAAATAGAAAGTAACCAAGATTTTGTTTAAGCTGTCCATTTTAAGACTCTGTTTATCAAGTTTCTTCCATGGTAAGAATTAATTCTTACTAAACCAGTTTGATAGAACCAGTGCAATTAATTCACCTTTATTTTAAAAATAGTAAGTGTTAACCTGAAATTTATTCTCAGAAAATGCTCTACACTGGAAATATTTCCAAGGATTGGCGACTTTACAATAGGAATATTTAAATGGTTACTGATATGACAGATATGAAAAACCTTCTTGATAGTGTGAATACAAAGGTATCAAGAGGTAGAATGAGTGTTGAATTTATGTTGTGGAAAATTGGTCCCAAGTTGGATTTCCACTTCATCAGAAAGCACTTTTGTCTTGTATGCAAACAGTTAATGAAGCATGCTAACACTGAATTGTTTTAACTAGTGTTAGAAATACTTCACCTTTATTCCTCTTTTTCCTTTTGGAAAGTTTTAATACTAACATAGGGAGACACCCTAAATTTCACAACCCAATTCAATTTTTCAGCTACAATGAAAGAATAACTATTCATGCTTTAAATATTTTCATTTATGAATTATTTCCTATTGAAAGGTAGCAAAAGAGCCATCAATTCTGCTGCACAATAATAAATGCATGATGAGAATGATCTAGTCATTACATTTTTATCTAGAAGCCTACCTTTAGTTTGAGTATTTTGAAGCAGTGAGCCTTTTGATTTAGTTTTTAAAGCCTCTGGCAGGTGGCAAAATTTTGTTCCAACAACATTCATGTGATTTAGAACAAAGGAATTCTTTCAAGAGGTTTGTGGTTTTACCTTTACACCACTTTCAAAGAAAATGAGATGATCATTTCTTTCACATTAAAATTAAAATAAACATAAGGGGTAGGAAAAATTACACATTAGAGCAAATAATTGCACTTAAAAAAGGGCTTTTCATAGATTTATTCAGACCATACTTTATACTCATAAAAACAAAGTGTTCACCTGCATAACTTTTTCACAATATGATAATTTAATCCTTACTTTGCATGTCTCCTATTTGATATTAAAAATTCCTATTTTAAATTCAACTGTACAAGCTCATTACTGCTTTGTATAAAACATAACACCTTATATGCTATGATCTTAATATAAGTGATTTAGGTTGTACAATTACTAACCCATGTAATTCTAAAATACTGAATAGTTTTTCTAAGTGCCTCAGATAAATGTATTTCTGACATAACTGTTACTTGAGAAAAAGAAAGTCTATAAAAAAATATTTCACTAAAGCATACCTGACTTTAAAAACCAGCTTTAATTTCAATTATCACCGAATATGAATAGGACTCATCTCTTAAAGTTTTGGTTACTGGTGTTTTAATTCTTCCAGAAAAAACTTAGTGGGCTTCCAGAAAAAAAAAATTTTGATAAAATATTACTCTTGAAAAAATACTCATGGTAAACTTATTTTACTAAGTATATACAAATATTTTTTAACCAGCAATAACATATATAGCCCTATTTCAGGGCCAGGAGAGAATAGTTTAGACATGATAAATAAGATGCCAACAAAATTAACAGAGCTTGTCAGGTGTGTCATTTCAAAGGAATAGGGGTCATATAAAATTAGACTTTTTAAACAAGAAATTTTGAGAAGTATTGCATCTGTTCCCTCATTTTAGAAATAAAGACTCTGATGCCCAGAACTATTAAATGATAAGCATTAACTCCACATCATGACACTTTCTCTTAATTTCCACATTCATGGGAAAGATTTCTATAATTAATCAGAAATAACTAATGTTTTTGTAATAGATGTATTTCCTTTCTTCAAAAGGAAATAGATGTATTTGTAATAGGTTTATTTTATTGGTAAGATACAATCATGAATTTATCCTTAAGAGAAGTAATACTCAACTGAGAACTGAGTCACTTGTAAACCAGTTCTATACATTCCAGGAAAATATTTTTCCTGAATATATGACTAGCTGATATCATGTATGCATATTCATCATACAAATAGTAATATCATCCAGCATTTACATAAAACATATCAGTTTCAAAAGTTTTTACATTAAAATTTATTTCACCCATTAAAGCTCTTAACCAGATCTCATTATATCTGTTTAGAAAAAAATGGAATATTTGGACCTCACTAACAAGGTGATATTCAAAGTACGAGGGTGCCGATTCAGAACTTCTGATTTTACAGAATAAATGCATCCCAGATGACACTTCCACTCCAAGCTAGACTTAAAGATAACATTTATTACCATATGGCAACTGGAAGAGTCTTAAAAATAAACTTTATTCTCAGGTCTTCAAATACAAATAGATCAATTAAAATATTCATTTTTAATGTCTTAGTTTAGTTAAATATGAAATAATATTTCAGATGAAGAATATGGTATATTTGTTCCCTTAATTTAACTTAAAATTTAATTATTCTAGAATCAATGAGAACTAAGCAAAGTGGTTCTTCAAAAGGAAAATTCATGAGCTTGAGTATGCCAAATTCATTCTTTTTTTTTTTTTTTTTACAGTGATTATTTAGTGATCTATGCCACTAGGAAAACAAGAACCTTTAGATTCATAGTTGATAGGGAATTTACTGAGTACACATCAAGGAATGTAAAGCATAGTTTGGGGATATAAAAGTACAAAGGTTGGGGCTGTAACCATATCTGCCTTTAAGAATACACTGTGTAATTAAGGAAGATATGAAAGAAATTACAATCCACATGCAAATTTGGACAAAAAATCAAAATTTGAGTTTCTTAAAGCTTTATTTTAAACTTGAAAGGAGAAAATAGTCCTTTCTTTAAAGCAGGTAACATTTTATAACAGAGATGTTAAGCAACAATACTATAATCAAGTTTATTCTAAGCCACAAAGGTCCATATTGTCAAAGCTATGGTTTTTCCAGTAGTCATGTATGGATGTGAGAGTTGGACTATAATGAAAGCTGAGCCCTGAAGAATTGCTGCTTTGGAACTCTGGTGTTGGAAAAGACTCCTGAGAGTCCCTTGTACCACACGGAGAACAAACCTGTCCATCCTAAAGGATATCAGTCCTGAATATTCATTGGAAGGACTGATGCTGAAGCTGAAACTCCAATTCTTTGGCCACCTTATGTGAAGAACTGACTCATTGGGAAAGACCCTGATGCTGGGAAAGATTGAGGGCAGGAGGAGAAGGGGACAACAAAGATGAGATGGTTGTATGGCATCACCGACTTGATGGACATGAGTTTGAGCAAGCTCCTGGAGTTGGTGATGGACAGGGAAGCCTGGTGTGCTGTAGTCCATGGGGATGCAAAGAGTTGGACAGGACTGAGCAACTGAACTGAACTGAACGATGAAGTAGGTTATTATGTGTCCAATCTTTGGATAAGAACCATGTAGACTAAAAATTAAAAATAATGAGAAACAATGATCCTTTATTCTAGTTTGAAGACTGAAATAAATTTATGTAATATTAGCTACAGTGTTAGTAAACACAAGTAGTAAACTGAGATCTTCAGAAATTGACTTTTTATCTTGATAGAAAAATTCACATTATTAAAAATCCATTCTCATAATTAAGTTAGTAAAATAAAGAAACATTTTCATCTTGATTAATATGCCTCAATATGCCCTTAGAGAATATTATGAATGAGAGAGAAATAAGAGATATATTCTGTGTAAATCCAAAGGTAATAAACCAGTATTCAATTTGTTTTCAAAGACTGGCAAATTCATTCAGATGGGCTACCAAAATATAAAATAAAAATAAGTGGCAAAACTATCCTGATAGAAGAGAAAAATGTCCTGTATTGCAGTTGATATGACTGCCTTCCTAGAATTTCCAAGCTGAAGAGATGGAGTTTGGACAGCATAATATCAAGTTAGGAGTCTCTAAACCATTTTTAACACTGGTGGCCAGTGGTAAAGAATCTGTCTGCCAATGTAGGAGACTTGGATTAGATCCCTGGGTCAGGAGGATCCCCTGGAGAAGAAAATGGCAACCCGCTCCAGTATTCTTGCCTGGAAAATCCCATAGACAGAAGAGCCTGGCAGTCTGCAGTCAGTTCAAGCGGTCACAAAAGAGTTGGACATGACTTTGTGACTAAAAGACACAACCATTTTTAACCACTAAATAGAAAGAGATGATAATACTTATCTGCTCAAATATTAAGTGAGAGCAATCAACAAAGCAGGAATATTTGTATGTTTTATAGAGGCTTGCAGAAATTATATTCTGTTATGTTTTTCATTAGCATTCTACTGTCCTGAATATGAAAGTGATGAGAGTGACATATTGACTATTTTACTCAAGGTCATGCTTTTATACCTTCTTCTAGAAATTAAAGATGTGGCAAAAATTATTCTCATTTTTTAAATTTTTAGTCATTGGATGCTATTGTATTTAAGAACTAACTCAAAAGCATCTCATAGTTGCCTAACACAGTCTTAAATAGATATCATCCATGGCAGTCACAGAAACACACATGTACATGTACATCTGCATGAGTATGCACTGGTGAAAAGTCAGTCTGTAACACAAAGACAATTGGATATAAGTGCAATTTTTCAAGATTTTTTCAAATATGAATAGTTTATATTGATTAGAAATATTCTTGAATTTTGTTTGATAGATCCCTTCATTAAGCTGGGTGGTTATGTTGTGAATATATTGCTTATTTGATAACACTCAGCAAGAAACAAAAATATATTAAAAGGCTTCTCAACTGTCCCTAGAAATTCTGGTGCTAAACCTATCTGCATGAAACAGATCAAGACAGGTCCTATACAAAGAAAACTTTGGAGAAGTTTTTAATTTCTGAAACATTTAATCCAGGTTGATGTGTTTTTTTGATCATTTGTTTAATGTGAAATAGGAGAGAAATCTAACCTGACAATCACTCTCTTCTCTCTCTCCATCTGACATCTGAGCCTCCTACACACAAAGCAAATCACGGCGAGAATAAGATTATGATGCAATGATCTCGTTGTGAACGTTGCATTATGGCTCAGGCAGTACATAAGCAGTCCCTCGGCACTTGTGCTTACAGCAATTTGAATTTCTCTAGTAGCTCACTATGATTTATGGCATATTTCAGACTTTCTCTTCACCAAGGGAGAACGCTGTCAAGTTCATGAGAGTTCTGCAACTAAGATAAAGGAGGGAAAAAAGACCATGCCGAATAACCAGGAATTTGTGTTTTGTTGAAATTTGGGCATTTAAAACTGAATTGGTTGTGAAATTATCTTTGACGGTTGTATTCAATATCATCTCATACATTGAACAGAAAAACCAATGGTGTTTAGCGAATCATCCAGGGGTTTATTCAGCTTTCCATTCACATGTAAAACACTGGTTTGAAGAACAAGAGTTAAGGTTTTAGTGTTAATAGTAGAACAGACCTTCAACAGGGACTCATATAAAATTCTGCTGTTTATCTTTTTTTGAAGCTCCTGTTCTGGCAAACAGGTGGTTTCTTATACCTGCAGTATTTCATTTCCTCATACACAGCTGTGTTAGAAAATGTTTGATTTTATGAACCACATGCCAGACTTGGCAATATTTTTATAACAGACAGGAAAAAGCAAATTGTATTGCTTCATTTATTTTTCCTATACTAGCAATGTAAATTTTCAGATTTAATATCACATGCTTTCTTCATAGTCCACATTTGTAATATAAGGAGCTGTTTCTCCAGAAATATGGACAATAGCATGAATTCATCCCTAAATTCACATGCAAAATAAAACACTGCTGATGAAAGCTTTTTTTGCCTCCTTTTTTATTATTATTCATAAAATTCCCTAGGTATGCATGGTGCTTTATAGAGCATATAAAAAGACAAGGTCTCTGCCACAAAGAGTTTATAGTATAATACAAGAAACATATCGTGTAAAACAGTTCAGATGTAGCAAAAACATATTATTTGAGGGACAATTGTGTGAGGATGCATTAAAAGATAGCTATTAAAAAGGATATAGAGTCACAAATGATCTTTTTAATATATTTTTGGGACAATTTGTTGGACAAGGGTAAAAAATGATAGTGATAAATAATAAATTTGGTAGGATACCCACTCAAATTGTATTTTCCAATTCTCCATAATCAATTAATTATGTCCACAAAAATTTAAATGCTTTAATATATTTTGTTTCAGAATTGCTCTCCTACCTCCTTTCTCCATAATATGGAAGTTGATTTCAATGATTCATAGACACCATTTACTTATGTTATATCACATTATGTGATCAGAGAACATAAATGGAAAACTTTTCATTGTGAGCCCAGTGATTAATCAAACTTAATAAAGTAAGATGCATAAAGGTTACATTGTCTTCAAAGTCACTTGAGATAGGTACGGGAAAAACTAAACTGGAAATCATGTTTCTGAATTTCTAATTTAATATTTCTTAAAATGAATGAACCTTCTTTTACCTATTTTGATAACCTAGAATGAAGAACACAAACAGCAGACCCTACCTCCAGTTATACCATCTTAAAAGTCACAAAATGTCAGGCAAGAAATGATCTCCTTTGAGATTCAATTTACTCATCTGTAAAATGGAAATGCCAACAATATTAAAATTTTATGTCTCAGACTAAATGAAAATAAAAAAATGAAAATGAGAATAAAAACTTTCCATAATAAAACCCTAGAATGCCAATATTGAACAAAATGCAACTTGAACCTATCTCTAAAATGGAGGAAATATTCTGTTAGAATGTAGAGCAATTCCTTGAATAAAGAGAAAGCTAGCAGTAACAAGGATATGTATAAAAAGGTATTCTTGCCTAACTCTCAATCATTAAGCATTCATTCAGGAGGTTTCTTGTTTTTTAAGTCTTGAGTATTTATTAACATTTTTTTATTTATTTCTGAATTTGTATACTTTTAAACTTTAATAATGACTTTTCTAACAATGAGCTTACAAAATTTTTGACAACCTGACAATTAAATCTGTGAGCCAACATCACTCATTATCAGAGAAATGCAAATCAAAACCACTATGAGGTACCATTTCACACCAGTCAGAATGGCTGCAATCCAAAAGTCTACAAGTAATAAATGCTGGAGAGGGTGTGGAGAAAAGGGAACCCTCTTACACTGTTGGTGGGAATGCAAACTAGCACAGCCACTATGGAGAACAGTGTGGAGATTCCTTAAAAAACTGGAAATAGACCTGCCTTATGATCCAGCAATCCCACTGCTGGGCATACACACTGAGGAAACCAGAAGGGAAAGAGACACGTGTACCCCAATGTTCATCGCAGCACTGTTTATAATAGCCAGGACATGGAAGCAACCTAGATGTCCATCAGCAGATGAATGGATAAGAAAGCAGTGGTACATATACACAATGGAGTAATACTCAGCCATTAAAAAGAATACATTTGAATCAGTTCTAATGAGGTGGATGAAACTGGAGCCTATTATACAGAGTGAAGTAAGCCAGAAAGAAAAACACCAATACAGTATACTAACGCATATATATGGAATTTAGAAAGATGGTAACAATAACCCTGTGTACGAGACAGCAAAAGAGACACTGATGTATAGAACAGTCTTATGGACTCTGTGAGAGAGGGAGAGGGTGGGAAGATTTGGGAGAATGGCATTGAAACATGTAAAATATCATGTATGAAACGAGTTGCCAGTCCAGGTTCGATGCACGATACTGGATGCTTGGGGCTGGTGCACTGGGACGACCCAGAGGGATGGAATGGGGAGGGAGGAGGGAGGAGGGCTCAGGATGGGGAACACATGTATACCTGTAGCAGATTCATTTCGATATTTGGCAAAACTAATACAGTTATGTAAAGTTTAAAAATAAAATAAAATTAAAAAAAAAAATTCTGTGAGCCAGCTCCAATTCACTACTTCCTGCTGCCCATACTCAGAGGTTGTGTATATCAAATGCTAGCTCCAGTCTTTTAGTTTCAATGTCCCATCGTTTTCCTCTTGGAAAATTTATGGAACAACCATATATTGACAGCATGTGCCAGTCAGTGCAGCCAAGCTAGCTGTGCCCTCAGGAAGCTGGTAGGCTCATGGATCTGGATGGACATGAAACAAACAGACTCACAAATGAAGATTTTATGAACTCCTCAAAGTGCTTACAGAAGGACCAGGGTGGTATGGAATGGAATGACTTGAGGGCAGAGTTGGAGAACTGACTTAAATCTAGCATTCAGGGAAGGACATTTAAGCAGCAACTGGAAAATCAATAGAAGTCATGAACAAACTGAAGACAGTCCCATTGGCCAGTGCTGGGGAAGGAAAATGTGTATGTTACATAGTTGGAGAAAAGCCAGTGTGTAGAGATGAAGCAGGAAGAATAACTCAGAAGGGATTTGAGAGGAGAATTGGAATACATTCTTTATGATGCAGGGTCTTTCAGGCCACTAGAAGAAAGCTGAGCTTTACTCTAAGGAAAATAAAAAGATAATGAAAAGTTTTTAAAAGACAAATTTTATGTATCAATTTATGATTGACAGTCATCACAGTACCTGCTATTAACACAGAGTTATGATTGTTTAGTTGCTAAGTCATGTCCAACTCTTTTGCAATCCCATGGACTGTAGCCTACCAGGTTCCTCTGTCCATAGGATTTTCCAGGCAAGAGTACTTGGGTGGGTTACCATTTCCTCCTCCAGAGGATCTTCCCAACCTGGGGATAGAACCCAAACTTTCTGCTTAGCAGAAGGATTCTTTACCTCTGAGCCACCTGGGAAGCCCACCTTTTATAATGAGAGAAGATGATAAAAGGTAAAGAGTGAAATCAGGAAGACTAGATTAAGGGTCATTGTAGTGGCCCATGTGGGGGGTACTAGTGTGGGTTGCCCCACAGGCAATGTGAAGAGGAAAATGAATCCTAAGTAAGGACTGGAGGAAGAATAAACAGATATAGTGTTGTATTACATAAGAAAGCAGATGCAAGACAGGGGCAGGGAGCCATGTTAAGAATGATTTCAGATTTTCCACAATTTAGCATGTGGCTTAAACAAAGTTTTAAAAGGTTGCTATTCTCTAAATTTGAGGAAGACTGTCCAAAGTTATAGAGTCCATGTTGGGCCATAACACTGTATTAATTTGCAATTCATTTATCCTGGGAGGAATTCTAAAATTCTTGGTATGAATTTCAAATAGAAGCATGTGTGCCTACTTAGTTGCTCAGTCATATCTGACTCTTTGCAGCCATATGAACAGTAGCCCACTGGGTTCCTCTGTCCATAGGATTTCCCAGACAATAATACTGGCGTGGGTTGCTATTTCCTTCTTCAGGGGACCTTTCTGACCAGGGATTGAACCTGGGTCTTTTGAATTGCATGCAGATTCTTTACCATCTGAGACACCAAGGAAGCCCTTAGTTAGAAGTGTGTGCTGTATGTTCAGTTGCTTCAGTCGTGTCCGACTCTTTATGACCCTATGGATTATCACTTGCCAGGCTCCTCTGTCCATGGGATTCTCCAGGTAAGAATACTGGTGTCAGTTGCCATTTTCTCCTCCAGGGGATCTTCCCAATCAAGGGATCAAACCAGTGTCTCTTATGTCTCCTGAATTGACAGGCAAGCTCTTTACCACGAGAGCCACCTGGGAAGCCCTCTGAAACCACAGAGCTGTCTACAAAAGTAGGCTTCTGCTCAGGACACTCTTGGCTGCAGAGGCACACACACACCCAGGCACACCAGCTCTGCACACGGCTCCAAAGCCACACATGTGTGAGCGCTGGATCCCTGCTCTGTGAGGGACCAGTCTGACTGGCTCTCACTGGCAGACTTGGAGAACATTGCAGGAGGGGGTTCTCCAGAGGAGAGGACATGCATCCTGACCAACCCTTAAATGGAAGACTGCACTCCAAATCATTCAGAGCAGAGGATACAATGTTAACTCTATCTATAAAATTTAATTAGTTAATTGCACAATTTTCTATAGAATGAAAACCAAGAAAATTATATGGGTGGTTGACCTGCTTTGAATAACATTAAATATATGTATAAATGTATTACATACATTTATATTATATATATATATATATATATATATATATACACACAATACAAGAGCAGTTTCAAGAAAATGGAGGTGGAAATGAGTGACACAGAAACTATTTCTGGAATCCTGAGGAATATTTCTCTTGATATAAAGTCTAAGAACTGACACATGGAGGGGAGAAGAAGAAAAAAAAAAAAAAACTAGTAAACTTCAGTTATTGTGCTTCCCTGGTGGTTTAGATGGTAAACAATCTGCCTGCAATGTGGGAGACCCAGGTTTGATCCAAGTGTTGGGAAGATTCCCCTGGAAAAGGGAATGGCTACCAATTCCAGCCATTCTTGCCTGGAGAATCCCATGGACAGAAGAGCCTGGCAGGCTACAGTCCATTGGATTGCAAAGAGTCAGACATGACTTGAATGTGAATTATTATAAACTCTAAATATGATACTGAAAATAGACACCAGCAAGAGCAATAAACAAGAAAAGACAACATTAGTATACAAATGCCACAATTCAAAAATTCGTCTCAAAATAGAAGAAAACATTTGCATCTATCAATTACTAAAATAGAAATAATTTTTGAAATTAATTATAATTAAGATAAGCATTTGTTTCCAACTAAAATCACATACCATAAATCAAAGAGGTAAATGTGAAAATTTCTACACATAAATCGTAGGAAATATTCTAAAATGATATATTTTAATATAATTCCTTATTCATGGTAAACATAAAGATACTATAAAATTTAAACCATGAAATCATGTGTCTTATTGCTATGTCTACATGTAGAGTCAATATTCAATTTAAATTATAAATAAAATATAGCTTCCACTTGAAAGCTTCAAACTTATTTTCAATTCATAAGTATAGGAACAATTTAAACCACTTTTACACGTTATTTTATCTATCAATAGTAATTAACATAGACTTAATCTGCCTAATGTTAATGACCACTGTTCTTCCGTAAATCCCAGTTAAACCAAGCTTATTAGGGGCTAATTAAAGGAAGTCTTATGTGCACTGAATAAAGTAATGTCTGTTTTTAAAGTTGGAGTATATATTTTGTGTGATAAAATAAAATGAGACAAAACTTTTCAATTAAAAGTTTACAGGCTGATTATTGATTTCTAAAAAAAAAAAAAATGCCAATGAAATAACTGACAACTTCATTCTTCCTATCTGTATGTGCTTTTTACTGGTGAAGCAATATGATAGTATATTTCCTGAACACGCACTAACCTCAGATTGCTCCAAATAATCAATAAACACCCTTTGGATATATTAAATCAGGATCATCTAGTGATAAGTGAGGAATGTTGAAGGCATGTAGAGGAGGAAATAGGGTTTCAAATAATGCCAAGACATTAGAAATATTAGTAACTCCCAATATTTTAAAAGTTATTTGTATGTATGTGTGTATACATGTGTGCATGAACTTTATTATGTTATTTCTATTTTCTAATTAATAAACTTTGGTGCTTACAACTGGAGAAGGAAATGGCAACCCACTCCAGTGTTCCTGCCTGGAGAATCCCATGGACGGAGAAGCCTGGTGGGCTGCAGTCCATGGGGTCGCACAGAGTCAGACACGACTGAAGCGACTTAGTAGTAGTAGTGCTTACAATGTGTCACATTGTGTTTAATAACTGTTAACAATTTAACCCCAACAATCCCTGAGTCTTATGAAATATTTTTTATTATTATAGTTATAATACAGATGAGAAACTGAGACACAAAAATGCTAAGATGCCAAAAAGTCATATGAAGAACAGAAAGAATAGAGCCATACTTTACACCCAGGCAGTTAGGCACCAGATGTTGTGATCTCAACACTAAACACAAAGTTGTGTTGCCTCTCAGTTTTCACTTAAATGTTCTTTCTCTCTCTCTCACACACACACTTCTTTCTCTCTTATCATCTCTCTCTCTGCCTCCATCCCTGCCAATGACATCTTTTGAGGAGGCAGCAGTAGATATCATATGTTACAAACAAAGTTTGGTGCAGTCTGAGGACTGATAGAAAAAGAAATTGGCATATCAATAGAAAGCTATAAGCATGAAAATTAGGTATACACAAAAACTTAGAATTTGAGATTAAATATGACTATAATGAGAAATTATCTGTGGTTTTAAGAAAACAAAAATGATGTCGAACTCCATTACATGAGAGATGTTTTTTGGTTTTGTTTTCTTTAATCTAAACTGACAAAGAATGAGTTCTGAATAGTTTAAAACATATATATATATATATATGGATGGATGTGTATGTATATATGTATGTGTGTGTGAGAAAGAGAATGTGACATTTACATGTTTGCTTTCAATACAGTTTTATAGTTCAAATTTGGAGATAAACAGACGTGATTTTGGTACTGAGGGACAACCCTGTCATGCAAATCTACTTCTCAGATGCAACTTGTGGTAGGTCATAAATTATTTTGACAAATTAGGTAAGATTGTCTACTGAATGACCTCCTTACCTGTTTTTACCAATTTGTTTCTTTTCTACTCATTGCTTTTGTCACCTTTATTTCTCAGCTTTAGTGATTTATAGCCTACTAATCAGAATCTCTGGTTATTGACTACATGTAAAACTGCCTGCACCATATAAGTCTATGATATGGAAATTTCAAGCCACAAATCACTCTAGATTCTTGGGAGAATAAGTAGATGTTATGCAATTATGTTACAGTCTTCATTTTAAAAAGAAACTTTTACAAATAAATGACTCATTTGGCAGACTGTACTTTGAAATAGCACAATACTGTGCTGAATTACAAAAGAGAAAATAACACACAATAATTGAAGACTCAGAAGAATAAAATAGTTACAAATTTGCCTACTACTCGGACTTAGTTAAAAAAGAAAAACCTCAAGACAAAATTAATATCATTAGAAAGCAGTGATCTAAATAAACTTGTATATGCACTTCTGTGTAAATTTATCTCATCAATCACAGGAAGTAGGTTTGGTACTATAAAGAGAAGATATTACTAGCAACATTTTCAATCACAGTGCCATATATCCAAAAGCAATCAATAAAGAAACATACAGGAACTGACAAACAACTAGTCAATGGAATCATTTTTCCTGAAATACTTAGCAATAGCCTTTTAAAGTAATTGCTTGTGGTCAATGCTACTCATATTTTGGTCTGCTTGCTTGTTAAAATAGAATGGATACCATGTCCATTAATTTTTTTGGCTGTCAAAGGAAGTTTTTCATATTTACAATCAACCACAAGGAGGGAAAAATCAGCTTTCTGTTAATTTTACCAAACAAACTTTGAGGATCAATAGATTTTTTAAAAATGAAGGGGAAGAAAATATATTTTTTTCAGAAAAAATATAAAAGATGCATATTTTTTGCTCATCCATGTCTTAACAATTTCTCTCAGGTTTTGCTAAAGTAAAAACACTTCTCATTTTCAACTATTTTGAGAATTTATGTCTTAAAAAAAAAAAGACATTTCTGTTGCGGGTTCAGTATCAACATAGATTAAGCCAATTATGGAACACATC